>NW_013672676.1:5709-8043 GCF_000517525.1 Limulus polyphemus
AAAAACAAAATACTAATAATAGAGAAAATGTTCACGATACTTTTGTACTAGTATAAAATGGTATTAAGCATCTAAAAAAAAGTATTTATTTAGTTTATCTAGTGTTAGAAAACCTTATTAGTGAAGATAAAGAAGAATGTAATAATATGTTAACCACGCATCTGCTACATTCGGTGCCAATGAGGCCTTTCACCCAAAACCAGAGCTCATAAGCTCAGCTGGGATATGACGCATATGGTAAGGGATAAGACACTATTTTTATCATCAGATACTTGGTCAACAACTGTTACAGTGTAAACTAGATTAAGTTAGGGAACTGATTTTATTTAAGTCATTACAAATCAGAATTAGGTTTTAGCATCACGCAAATATGACAATATAATTCACTATTTTCTTATTTCAAAGCTTTCTCCATGACTACTGTTTAATATTAACACCAGGGAGAGAAAACTAACCTGGAAGCACTAAAGTTAGGTGGAACTCCTCCATAATACATCTTTGTACTCAAATTCAGTTCAATTTTATCGTTTTTTTTCCAGTCATCTGCTTTGCCTTCAATGATACTGTTATTTGCAAGAAGATAGACTAAGTGGCAAAATGAGGAAACAAAAGAATAATAAAGATCAGTTACTTACAGGAAAAATGTCAAATATATAACTGTACAATCCACAAACATGAAAGTCAACAGGAAATGAACATATTTCATTATCAAGTCTTTCTACAACCTTAATAAGTCATACTCTTTAACTTTCAAGTAGTTAATAAGTTAAAATTAAAGATTTTTTGCAGCAGGAACTTTCATCTTCTTAACATTCAATTTAAAAATTTAAATTACAGTCGTGAAAACTTACTACTATTATATATATATCTGATTATATATGCAAGTTGACTTTAATAATGAACTTTTAAAACCAAACTGGAGATATTACAAAAAATCTCTCTTATACATAGACATCACGTTTCTTCTTTGCAATAAATTGCTTACATCTGATTCTTTTATGGATAGATTGAAATTAACAGGTAACTAGTTCTTAACTTCAACGGGGATGTGTTATAAAAATCTGTATACATTTTGTCACAATTACTAACCCAGTTTGTTTTACGTTTCATTTCGAGTAACTAAAAATAATTGTTTTCAAGTATGGTTGTTAAGACTTAAACAAAGTTCTCATTGTCTTAACCTCAATACACACACTGTGGGCAATGGTTTGAGTATGTTTTATTTATGACCTAAATATTGATAAAACATATACCAGAACAATACAGATCCCTCACATAGTTAACCTCTATGACCAGCATATACAAATTAGCTTTACAATGAATTTATAAGAATCTTGTGGAATGTGCAGGACCTAACCTTTGTTTCCTCGCCGCTGTATGGTTGTTCTTGTCAAGTATCCATTGTTGAAACTTTTCGTTGTACTAACAATGAGTCTGCTAGTGGTTGGCCCAACACTGGCCTGGTATACTATCTTCCCACTTCGAAGCTCTAGTGACACAAACTGACCCTACAAGTTTGTAGAGATAAACCATTCTTTTTAAATATTAGAGGGACAGAAGCCATTTGTGCACTACATATTTTCTTACAAAAAAAAGAAACAATGAACATTTATAAAAGTAAACATAAACAATTATTTACAAACAAACAGTCACAATTATCAAAAAGTGAGTGAACACTGAAAAATATAAAATTGTTCAAAATTACAAAAAACATTTTGATATAAAAAAGAGAACAAGCATTTAAAAATGCAAAAATAACAACTATTCACTGTACACAATAAGGGAGAATATTCCCAAAAAAGTAACATAAAAAACATGAACTAAAACTGTATATATGTTAAAGAGTATCCACGATGCATTCTTTGATTGGCCGTACCATCATAACATTATTCACATACCTAAATTAATTTAGGTTACTACATGTTGAAGTAAAACGGACTCAAAAACCCATAGATATTTACTAGAACTTATGTTTAAGTGCTGAGCCTCCCAACAGGTTATCTGTGCTGTAAGGTGTGAGTACAAAAACTTTAGTACTGCTACTGTTAAGACCCCACATCTGTTCAAAGTGGAGTATTGTATTATGACAACACTATATGATAAAAGTTTAAGTACTTCTACAAAATGTTAAAAATCTACACATGTTTGAAGTTGAACATGGTATTATGAAATGTTAAGATTTCACATCTGTTCAAAATTTATCGTAAAAAATGTAACCTTGAAGTTACTTTTCAATGTCACTTTTTGTTTCTTAACAGAAGAGCCAAGAAATCAGATAATTTTTTTAAGTTGTTATCGTTAACCCTCTCCACACAGTTCATGGGTCAAATGTTG
>NW_013672676.1:8346-15241 GCF_000517525.1 Limulus polyphemus
GACTCAATTTCTTAATTTAAAATTAAATATTAAAAAACACACCTAAACATCAATTTTTGTGTGTCTTGTGGTATGTTGAATGCAGCACTGGTTCAAATTAGATCTTTGTGATGTCCAAAGTCTATAGATTCGTATGAATTAGAAACTCAAATTACCGATATTAACAAGCTAGAATATAAAATAAGAAACTCCTATCTTTTCTATTTGTCAAGAAATCAGATAATGTTACAGATACAGTTAATGTGCATACAAGAACACGAAGACGCTGAATAATTCCCTTGTAGTGATCTCATGACTCATGAGCCATAAATGGAGGCACGGGCGTAAGTACTTTGTTTTGATTTTTGTGTAATACAGTACGATTACAAAAAGTGATATACTACTACTTAAAACCAACTAAAGCTACAACACTTGCCTTCTGAGGATTTGATGTGAAAAATAACAAAGCATTTTCATCAAAGGTCTTAAACTTCAATGTAATAGTATGTTCGTAATATGGATAGTTCTTAATCTGGCGATGAATAGCATAACCACCACCTTTAAACATATATTTCGAAGCATCTACTTGTCCAGTCACACTGGAAAAAGAAAATAAATTCAATGTCAATGAACAAAATACATCTACCAGTTGGATTAAATAGAAATTATAAAATTATCTTGACAGTCAGTTCATCTTAATGACGTTCTGGGTTGGAAAATAGCAAATTGTTGGTGAAGGGGTTATATTAAAATAGCAAGAAGCAGGTAAAAAAACTTCATAATTATGAATAAAATAAAAATACAGTATACTAATGAGGAGTATAAAGATTAAACTAAAGCAATCAACATATTTTTAAAACCAGAAAGGTATTCCACAGGATTTATCTGAATAAATAGTTATCTTTATTTACAGCAGGCTTTTATTTCCATATCTAAAGCCTTTGATCTTGTATTGGATGTGTGAGACTCAAATAGTGTATTAACTTTTTTCTTGTTTTAGTAAATAACCAACTTCAAACTTACATTAAATGAGTTGCACAATGTAGTTGATTCAAATGTAGTGATAAAAAGATCATTAAAACAATTAGACCTTAGCTTTAGGATACACCAGCACTGAAATAAGTTGAGAAAAAACAGAAAATATGTGGGAAGGGAGATATAGGAGATTTATCCACTATTTTAAACTGATCATGAATCTAGGGCAGCATAAACCTGTAAAAACAATGAACACAAAAAGTTCAGTTTTGTACTTTGTTTGGATATGTTTACTAGTTATAAGTCCAGGTATACTTGGGTTGATGAGCCACTATTCAGAATCGTGTTTTACTATTACAACCTTTGTTGGTTAGGTAGTTACTGTGTCAACTTCGTTTTGTACTTTATTTAGATGTTTAAAACAAGTATGATTAAACAGATGTATTTGTACATCCATGCACGTTAATTTTAAACTATTTTACGCACGACATCTGACCATTTACAATAAAACATCTTTCGTAACATAAAACAGTCTAAGTCATCTCTTGATGCTTGATTTAATTCGTTATATTAATTTTTCAAAGCTTGCTTCATTTACTGTAACTTTGCTAAATAGAAACAAAACAAAACAAAAAACAAAGTATCGTTAGTTTAATTCCTGCATACACCCTGGATTAATGAGCTTTAAGCTAGAGAAAACTTGACTTACCCTTCCTTGCAGCCACTACAACCATAGTTGGTTATAAAATTCCACAGTCCTACACGGTTACCATCCAATCTGACTTCATAAAGACATCCGGCAAAAGATCTAGTCTTAACTTGTCCCGGGACCTGTTTAAAGAATAAATTGTAATGCTCTTTTAGAGACAGACTGCAGTAGATCAATTACAAAAGATTACAAAACTAGTTAAAGATGAATTTTGCAGGTCCTAATAAAGCTTGTCTGTTATAGTGAACAAAAACATTGTCTTACAATTTCTTTCACCAGCAGACTGTCCATTAGAAATTAGGTTTCATCAATATGTAACATTTATTTATAGATTACTGCTGTTTTATCAACCTAAACTAACAATTCAACATTTCTATCAGAAAAACAAAAGTTATATTTCCACATTTTTATATGTTTTATAAGCATCCTTTATTACGAAAGTAGTAACATTAGTTTTTGGCAAAAACAATTCTGAGAATCTGTTTAGGGGATTAAAGGGGCCAATCGGAGTTCTGATAATATGTTTAGCAGTCAGAATTCTGATAATCTGTTTAAATATAGCAACAAAATACGTGGGACAAAAAAGTTTGTAAATTAAAAAACTAACACTTTTGATAGGTGGATCTGTCTTCATCGGGGCAAGGATCCACATGTCAAAAGAGTTCTCGGGTTTTATTTTGCTTATTAATCTAATCATTTTGAAGTGTTGAGTAGTCAGTAAGGGCTCTGATAATATGTTTAGTGCTCAAGTGAACAATCAGAGTTCTGATAATTTGTCTAGTGTTCAGAATGGTTAATCAGGATTCTGATATGTTTTATGTTTAGAGCAGTCAGTCAGAGTTCTGCAATGTTGACTGTTCAGAGTGATTGCACAAGGTTCTGATAGTCTGTTTAGTGTTCCGAGTAGTCAGTCAAGGTTCTGATTATAGGTTTAGTGTTTAGGTAGTCATTACATTTGGAGTTCTGATAATGTTTGTTTGTTTGTTTTGAATTTCGTGCAAAGCTACACGAGGGCTATCTGCGCTAGCCATCCCTAATTTAGCAGTGTAAGACTAGAGGGAAGGCAGCTAGTCATCACCACCCACCGCCAACTCTTGGGCTACTCTTTTACCAACGAATAGTGGGATTGACCGTGACATATAACGCCCCCACAGGCGAACATGTTTGGTGTGACGGCTGAAAGGGCGAGCATGTTTGGTGTGACAGGGATTCGAACCCGTGACCCTCAGATTGCGAGTCGAGCACCCTAGCCACCTGGCCATGCCGGGCCTATTCTGATAATGTGTTTAGTGTTCGGAGTAGTCCGTCTGAATTCTGACATGTTTAATGTTCAGAATGATCATTGAGTTCCAATAATCTGTTTGGGGTTTAAAGTAATCAGTCAGAGTTCTGATAATTTGTTTGAAGATTAGAGTACTCAGTCCAAATTCTGATAAGATGTTTAATGCAGATCAATCAATCACAGTTCTGATAATTTGTTTGAAGATTAGAGTACTCAGCCCAAATTCTGATAAGATGTTTAATGCAGATCAATCAATCACAGTTCTGATAATATGTTTGGTGTTCATAGTAGTCAGTCATAGTTATGATAATATGTTTAGTATTCATAGTAGTCAGTCATAGTTATGATAATATGTTTGGTGTTCATAGTAGTCAGTCATAGTTATGATAATATGTTTAGTATTCATAGTAGTCAGTCATAGTTATGATAATATGTTTGGTATTCATAGTAGTCAGTCATAGTTATGATAATATGTTTAGTATTCATAGTAGTCAGTCATAGTTATGATAATATGTTTAGTATTCATAGTAGTCAGTCAGACTTTTAATAATGTGTTTATGGTTTATATTTGTTGTAAAAACCTTCAATTGGTTAATCAATAAGTTCACTGTGTGACGAAAATACAAGAGGTAAGTATAACTGTCTGATGAAACTCACAAGAGGTAAGTATAACTCACTAACTCAATGAAACAGTTTACTCTACTTCAATCGGTTAATCAATGAGTTCACCGTCTAATGAAACTCACAAGAGATAAGTATAACTCACTAACTCAATGAAACAGTTTACTGGTGAACTCATTGATTAACCAACTGAAGTAGACATTGAGTTAGTGAGTTATACTTACCTCTTGTGATTTTCATGTCTGATGAAACTCACAAGAGGTAAGTATAACTCACTAACTCAATGAAACAGTTTACTCTACTTCAATCGGTTAATCAATGAGTTCACCGTCTAATGAAACTCACAAGAGATAAGTATAACTCACTAACTCAATGAAACAGTTTACTTCGTTTCTTAGTTTAAAAAAAAATCATCATGTTTTCTTTCTCTGCATATCTGTCAATCTTAAAAATCTAGCAAAAACTTGTTAAATAATATTATAATTTCTGTTTTATATATATTTTTACCTTTTATTTCAACTCTTTAGTAGTGATTATTAAACTATAAGAGAAACATTGTTAAAAAGAAGACATTTTTTTTCTGTAAAAAAAATCTCTTATCCTAGAGGCAAGCCCCTGAGAGAGCAATGATGCTGAAAATCATAAAATTAATTACAAATAACTACTTTAGGTTTCATAGATTAACAGTTTATGATAAAAAAGAAATATTCAAGTGTTAAGAAGTTATTTCATTAGATAATAGCCTCAGAATTTAAGTTTTACAATAAAAAAATTTAAATCGACAAAAAAGGATGAATAACCACAATTTGATGAACAATGTACAATATCTTTAGTTTAGGAAAAAATTTCCAGTTGAGTTGTGGAACTGGAGAAAGTGTTATTAGTCTTTAATATTTATGTGATTGAAGAAGTCATCCGTAAGCTTTGGTTTTTATGTGTAGATATAACTAGGATAAACGTTGTTAAATTGGTTCTTATGTACAGATATAACTAGGAAAGGTGTAACTAAATTTCGCTATCTGTGTACAGAATTAAGAAAGCTGTCATTACCTCTGCCATTCAAGATAGATGGAGGTTATGTTTTCACCCTTATGTGTGTGTGTGTGTGTTTGATTTTTTATTCATTTGTCAGCAAGATTTCTTGAAAACAGCTGAATGGATTTGGACGATAGGTGGTACACATTTGGACTATGATCCAACTTAGAAGTGCTTAGTTTTTGGAGGGTCAAGGTCACAAAAATAAAAAAAAACCCTATCTGTTAACATGAGGACCAATTTTTACACTATTTTAGCTTTATAACTCAGTTGAAAATGATTGGATTTTGATGAAACTTGGTAGACACATGTAGAATATTATTCCCCATTGTCCTGCCAAAAGTGGTCTGTGTCCATTTATAATGATGGACATATGGCCACATTTTCGTATTTTTTGAGAGGCAAATATGATCAACACTGTATGGCAGAGGTATGTACTCTACTGAGTGCCCCTATAGTTACTTTGGTTTTATGTAGAAATACAAATGGGTACAGTGTCATTAAACTTTGGTTTTTACATACAGAAGTAACTGGAGAGGGTGTTGTTACTAAATTCTACTATCTGTGGGGGAAGGTGTTATTAAATTTCAATGTTTTTGTACAGTTTCTTCATTTGTTTATGATAGCACCCACCTCCGACTATTTGGCTACTCTTTTATCAAAAGATAGTGGGATTGAGCATCACACTACAACACCCCCACGAACGAAAGAGTGAGCATGTTTGGCTCAGAGTTTCAATTTCACAACCTGAATATTGCAATTCAAGTGCCCTAACCACCAGGATGTGCCAGTCTGTGTTTCGACAGAAATATGACATGCATGCAGTCTAAGCACTGAATTATATACGAGTACCTTTACGCTAGATGGAATTCCACCGATGAAGAAATGAGATGAGGAGTTGAGGCTCATCTTGGTGAACTCCAATGATGAATGCCCTTGAACTTTGTTATGATCTGGTTCTGCTTTCTTTGATGCTGACTTTACTGTTAATGTGGCGAGATTCCCAATTCTAGAAATAGAAAAGAAAAACTTTTTTTGATTTAGTATCACATAAAGACCTGATAATCATATTTACGAAAAAGCTGCAAAAAAAGGAATAAAACAATCCATATATCAAGATGGTTTCTTAACGAAACTTTCTTCTGGAAAACAAAAGATACCATACATTATTCATTTACACATGTATATCAAACAATTTTGTTGTACTCAGGTTACTTTATAAAAAACCAAGAGCTGCAGAATTTTATAGGTTACTTGTTAAAACAAGTATCAAATATACAGTTCCCTGTCAAACAGAACTTTGTATATGTATTTAAACACTATTCCTGTCGAGTTGAAATAAAAAAAAAACATTCGTTAACCATACTGAATGTGCTCATATTTTGCATAGAATAAGATCCTGCTTTATGTTACAATTTCTATTTCCAGGATACAGTTTCATGATTATCAAGAGCACCTAATATAATTGAATAATATAGTTGTAAGAACAACTTACTTGCTCACCTTAGAAATATGACTGACCTGTTTCTTTCTTTTACACACCAATAAATTCTACAGCTTGGCCATTTTGTATCATAATAAAGCCATACTTCAGGAATGTGAAATATGACTGACCTGGTTCTTTCTTTTACACACCAATAAATTCTACAGCTTGGCCATTTTGTATTATAATAAAGCCATACTTCAGGAATGTGAAATATGACTGACCTGTTTACTTCTATTATATACCAGCCTGAAGTATGGCTTTATTATAATACAAAATGGGCAAGCTGTAAAATTTACTGGTATATAATAGAAGTAAACAGGTCAGTCATATTTCACATTCCTGGAGTATGGCGTTATTATAATACAAAATGGCCAAGTTGTAAAATGAAATATGACTGACCTGTTTACTTCTATTATATACCAGTAAATTTTACAGCTTGCCCATTTTGTATTATAATAAAGCCATACTCCAGGAATGTGAAATATGACTGACCTGTTTACTTCTATTATATACCAGTAAATTTTACAGCTTGCCCATTTTGTATTATAATAAAGCCATACTCCAGGAATGTGAAATATGACTGACCTGTTTACTTCTATTATATACCAGTAAATTCTACAGCTTGGCCATTTTGTATTATAATAAACCCATACTCCAGGAATGAGAAATATGACTGACCTGTTTACTTCTATTATATACCAGTAAATTCAACAGCTTGCCCATTTTGTATTATAATAAAGCCATACTTCAGGAATGAGAAATATGACTGACCTGTTTACTTCTATTATATATCAGTAAATTCTACAGC
>NW_013672676.1:15729-17517 GCF_000517525.1 Limulus polyphemus
CCATACTTCAGGAATGTGAAATATGACTGACCTGTTTACTTCTATTATATACCAGTAAATTTTACAGCTTGCCCATTTTGTATTATAATAAAGCCAAACTTCAGGAATGAGAAATATGACTAACCTGTTTCTTTTTTTACACACCAGTAAATTCTACAGCTTGGCCATTTTGTATTATAATAAAGCCATACTCCAGGAATGTGAAATATGACTGACCTGTTTACTTCTATTATATACCAGTACTCTTCTTTTGACAACTGTTCATCATTAACTTGAAGTGTGTGACCATGTTTGAGAACTTGTGTGCCACCTCCTGCATTCCACAAAAAGTGAATCTTACGGTTGACCATCTCTATTGCCATAAAGTCATCCTGAATGGGGAAAAAAAAGTATACAGATTTAAGAAAATAATTTAATCCATTGTTATGTTCTACATACATTGCTTACTTGTTGTTATTCATATAATTATCTATCAAGTAAGGTCAATAAACAAATATATATATATATATAAAGTATAAGGTAATTAATAAGAACTATAAACCAAAAGCAAATATACATATTCAAACTCAGCAAATGCTCTGCAAATATCTATTCAGTTAAAAAAATAACTTTTCATATCAGTTTAGCAACCTTTTTTTTTAACAACAATAAGCAAAAGTACCACATTCATCCTTCCACTAGGTTTTGGTTTCTGTACACAAGTCCTTAGAGAATTTGATATACTATTGGTTGTTAGTAAGAAGCAGAAAAATATAATGAATAATATAAGCAAGGATAAGTTGAGCATTTAATAAACAAAACAACCTTTTTTTGTAATAATTGTTAATTATTACTTTTTCTATGCCAATTGAAAACAAGAAGAGATAAGGTGGGCCAGAACCGACTTAAAACTACCAAACGATCTTGTTAAAGAATAGGTATTAAACTTTAACACTGGTTGTCTGTCATGACCATGTATTTCAGATATCTTACTTCTTTATGTCCCCAACAGATATTCAAAGTTTGTGTTATATAGCTACTTACAGATACTGTACTGGCTAGATAAAACAGCAGGCTGTCACGATCATCTTTTTTGTTGAGTGCATAATTAAGGATAATATTGTTGGTAGTTGACGGCCGAATCTGTGGTTGATATGACCTTACACATTTTCCATTCTTGTCAGTGGTCAAAGACACTTTGAGCTAAAAGGAGTTAGGCATTACTGTAATTAGTTTTTAAGTCATTGAACTTCACTATAATGTATTAACAACTTAAGTTTTATAAAATACGTTCTTCAACTTCACTTCTTTTACAAAAAAAACTCAAGTTGTAGAAAATAGTTTTGACCATTATAAATCTCTTTATGTGTTTTTACTGCAAGGTATCTTCACATAATGTTAGTAAGTACTTTTTGAAAAGTAACAGGAATGAAAATTTGCAATAAAACTTTCTCAAAGGTCATTATAGTTAAGTATAATTATTATCTTT
Organism: Limulus polyphemus; assembly: GCF_000517525.1. Classification (NCBI taxonomy): domain Eukaryota; kingdom Metazoa; phylum Arthropoda; class Merostomata; order Xiphosura; family Limulidae; genus Limulus; species Limulus polyphemus. The sequence continues at coordinate 17,198 of NW_013672676.1, forward strand.
CTGTTATAAAACATGTGTTGATACTAAAATCTTGATAAGAACTGTAACACGTCAAACATCACTTACACTGGAAGCCATTTGTCTGGCAAACTTGATTTTGTTCTTTAATTCTTTTAGTTTCAGTTGAGTATCTCTGTGCCGTGACTCTACTGTCTTTGCAAGTCTCTCTGTTTCTTTGGCCTGCCTCCTGAGATCTACTGTGTCATTTCTAGCTTTATTGACTGCAGAGAAATGAAATAGAACTAAATGTATTTCAGACTTGTGAGTATCAGTCAACTCATTACTGTGATAATAATGCTCCAGATTTAACAAATGTACAA
>NW_013672676.1:18517-34522 GCF_000517525.1 Limulus polyphemus
GGAAAGTTAATTAACAAATGGAGACGTAACAACATGTTCATAATGATAATAGACTTTATAATATATATAAGTTTCATAGACATTTTCATAATGATAATAGACTTTATAATATATATATATATCTTTCATAGACATTTTCATAATGATAATAGACTTTATAATATATATATCATAGACATTTTCATGAAGTATTAAACTGTATTCAATAATCAGTTGGTCACCTTTGGCCATTAAAAAATTTTTTTGGCCATAATTGCAAACCTATATATCACATGGTGTGGACAAGTTAGGAGATCAGTCCTTCATATAATAAGTCAACAATGCATCATAGTGTTCTCAGGTATAAAACTTAGAAATACTAAAAATTACTAAACATTATCACCAAAAGTAAAAAACAGAAAGTTTCATTAGGTGTTAAAATTCATTTAAAATATTCAAAGCTATTGTAAATAATTTAACCACTAATACCAAAGATATTAAACATTAAAACAGAGAGTGTGTCGTATGGTTATGGAAAAAATCAAACCAACTATAAGGGAAACCTTAACACAAATTAAGTATTTCACAATGATGCTAACTAAGTGTATCATACAAGAACTATAATTACTTACCAAGAATATCATTCCAAAGTTTTTCTATCTCTACAAGCAGCTCTTTTGACATCTCTAAAGTTTTGTTTGCATCATTAGCAACAGGTTGTGCTTCGTTTAAAGCACCTTTAGCCTGTTCAAAACAACAAGTCTATTATCATTATGAAAATGTCTATGAAAGATATACATATATATTATAAAGTCTATTATCATTTATAAAAAATTACAAAATATGCAATAAAGAAAGTACATATACTATTAAGAACTTGTGATCAAACACAAAGTAATAAGATCAGAACATAAGAATTTCTACACATAAATAAAACTTATTTTGTATAACAAACAAAAGCTAGAGTTACTAAATCAATTTATGAGAAAACTAAAACCTATTTCTCAAAATATATTTTATAAAAATTGTATATATTTCCACCTAGAAAACACCACACTAATTTGGTGAATGCAAAACAGAAATAGGCTGAAACATATTTCTTTTTTTATTAATGAGATGAGTTTATATGAAATAACGGGTTTTCAAGTTTATACAAATGTCACAGGCAAAAAATACAAATTTTCAAACATTTATTTAGTTACAGTGACTGAAACACAAATCTAATTCTTAGACAACGTATCTTAGAAACAGACAAACAATATTGATATCTTAACACATCATGAAGCTCACTTTGACTCTTTAGATTACCATAACCTTGTTGATATTAATCATAAAATTTTGATCAAAGCAACCTAACTACAGAGATCATTACTAAAAATCAAACCAGTACAAAGCATAGCTAATTGAAGATACTGTTATTACATTATTACTTATAAGAATTTGTATGTAATGTTTTATCAGTTTGGTAACTCACTGTTAGAAATATTTCTGGATATAAGCTGAATAATATATCATAAGGTTTAGCTAGTTTAGAAGATTTAAGTTAGTCCTAAATTAATAAACTAAACTAGCAGTATCAAATAATCTTTATAATCAAAATATATCAATAAAAAATTACAAATAATAAGATGTGATATATTAACCATGTGTATCTTACTTATGAAACATACGAGTATTAATAGTTTTTCTTCATGTATTGTCATAGCTTTAACATTTTACCAAAGTTTATCCTGATATTTTAAATGTCTTACCACACCATAAGCTCGTTCTGCGGCAGAAGCAGCTTTCTTGGCAGCTTCCTCAGCTGCTTTCAAAGCATCAACAATCTCTTTGTATGCTTTTGCTGCTTTCAGTGGAAGATCTGAAACTTTCTTTGTTGCACTAAAACGACTACAAAAAAACAACAAAAAAAACAATGTCAAATCTGACAATATGTTAAAAAATGATGGAACAATAAAACATTTTTAAAGACTTTTAAAATACAAATCGTCTCAAAATCTGTTGCACATTAGTAAACTGTTTTTATTTAACAACCACAAGCTGTTAGTAAATTTGGTATTGTTTCTTATCTATTCTTTCTGTTTTGAGACAATGTTTCAAACTCCATAATCAATCCTTTTTTTTTTCTATTTAAAGACAGTGTTTCAAACTTTAATATCAATCTTTTTTTCATGCAAGAACAAAGTGCCAAAATCAGTATTTTTAAACCAAGAGAATATTTCTCAATTGTAATTTTCAGTGCAAACTACAATCAGGAAATTTCTCTAAGCAAAACATTATACGGTCAACAGTTCCTCTAAACATTATATGGTCAACAGTTCCACTAAACATTATACGGTCAACAGTTCCTCTAAATTCTGTTTACTACAAAAATAAACATTTGTACTTTTAATGTATTATAAAGCTTACTAACTGTTAAATTAATAACCTTTCAAGGAATTAATGCTAATTAATATATTTCATCCAAGTAAAAATTAACCTCTTTATTGAAACAGAGAAGGTTATCATAGTCCAGATGCGAGTAACCAAATAGGTTTAATAAAAGATACATATTCTGATCCACTGATAAATTACATTTATTTAACTACTTACAAATTCTAGTGCTGTTGTACCATTTGTTAAAATATTCTAGTGAACATTTTAGTGTCTTTTGATAACTCATAAGAAGTTAGATTTGACATTAGCTACCACAACCAACTCTTGTATGACTGAATACTGAGATTTGACTATCACTATTATAGTGCACTCACAGCCTCAAAGTGCATAGTATGTTCCTGTGGCAACTAGATGTGAACCACAACCCAAAAATTCATGGTCTGGCCACAATAACTACTAAACCCAACTTACTCTTGTAACTGCTGGGCCTGTTTCCATAAGTCATCTGCATGCTTTTGGGCAGGGATGACAAATTTCTCCATGTATTCAGGATTTAAACGACTGAGGATACTACGTTTCTTTTCCACCTCATCTGTTGCACTCACTAATTCTCCTTGAAGTCTTTTAAGTTCCTTGTAAAAATAAACAAAAATGAGGTATTCAAACGAGCACAAGGTCTTTATCAAAAACACACAGTGTTTTAATAATAGTAAACTTAAAACAATTATTTTTATACTTATTTCAAGATAACTATTTAAATTTTCTATGACAGCAAACACTTTTCATGAAACCATTACCCAATTCTCTTTTTAATAGTAGACTACCTACAACATGTAAGCTTTTAACAAAAGACTTTACCACTGGAAAATTCACTTGACCTTAATTCTAGTTTCTTGAAAGTAATCCACTGAAAATCTCTAAACTCTTAACACCAAAAACAATTTATCATTTGGTTGTTTGGTGCTTTATGGCACAAAGCAACGAGGCTATCTGCGCCAAACAACCAGTAAAAACAGTGAAAGTAAATTAGAATAAAATGTAAAAATACAGCAAGTTAAAACCAATATATGTCGATAAAAGATTTATATACAATTAAAAAGACCTGTAGTGTGTAAAAAAAATAAAAATACAATCTAGTCGGACAGTGTCACCATTACCAATGACACTGTCCAACGTCAGAGGTAAACTCTTGGAAAAGGCGTGTCTAAAATGGTGCCATGGCTCACAGTTGTAATGACGGCACAACAGTAAAATGTGGGCTATTGTGACTTGAGTGTCACAATGGCTACACACTGGTGGGTCAATACCAGATAAAAGAAAACGATGGGTTAAAAAACTGTAACCAATGCGTAGCCTTGCCAGGTCAACTTCCTCCTTCCAATCCTTACGGAAGCAAGACGGCCAAAGACCAACAGAAAGTTTGATCTGGAAAAGCTTGTTACGATGTTGCTCACCCCAAGACGACTGCTAACTGGCATGAAGCTGTGCCTTGAAGACAGGACCGTAGTCCATGTACGGGACAGGTACGGTTGTGACGGCACCAGAGCAGGCGGACTTAGCTGCAGTGTCAACGAGCTCATTCCCATGAATACCGACGTGGCCAGGTATCCAGAAAAACTGGATGGAAGCAGAAGATAGAGAAAATTGGGCCAGTCATTGTTGAATATCGACGAGAACAGGGTGAGAACTAACATTAAGCAATTCCAGGGCCAGTAGAGAGCTAAGTGAATCAGTGTAAATAGTGAAATTACTGTACTGCATAGCTTCTATATGATCCAGGGCAAGAGAAATAGCATACAACTGGCAGTGAACACAGAAACTGTAGAGGGGATCCTACGAGCAACTACCAAGCCACAGCACACCATAGCAGAACCTACAGAGTCACCCGATTTCGAACCATCCGTGTAAATAGGAAGAGAAGAATGGCTTGAAAGATGTTCAGCAATAAGAAGACAGTACTTCCAATAGGGAGTATCTGCCTTCCTCAGATGACTCAAGGAAAGGTCACAGGAAGGGATGGTAATAAGCCATGGTGGAATGAGCTGATCATTGGGAACAGCAATGTCATCCAATGCCAGACCCAATTCAGCCAGTAGTGCCCGGATACGAAGGCCAAAGGGAGGAATAGCAGATCAACTGTTCTGAAAGAGCATTGTCCACCGAGGAAGAAAGACCCGATCCCAGGTGAGATGCCGTGGTAAGGATCAAAGCTTGGTAACATTTTGTAAAGAAAGTTGCAAATGACGGAGGTGAAGAGGAGGTTAGTGGGACTCAGTGTACAAACACTGGACTGGAGAAGTGTGAAAAGCCCCGATGCAGAGCCAAAGCCCCAGATGGTGAATGGGGTCCAGCATCTTCAAGGCCAAGGTCCTTGCAGAACCATAGACCAAAGACCCATAGTCCAGTATGGAGCGAATCAGGGCATGATAGATCCTGAGCATAGAACATCGATCTGCTCCCCAAGAACTGGAAGAGAGGACAAGGAGGATGTTCAGAACCCTTGCACACTTGACACATAGCTGCTTGATGTGTGGAATGAAGCTAAGCTTACGGTCAAAAATAAGCCTAAAAACACACCTAATCTTCTACGTGGAGCATTTGATATTATGTAACACAAAGTTTTTTATTTAAAAAAATTTAAAAGTAACACAAGTCCTACTGAATCATATACTCAAGCTGCTATGAACTGGTATTATCATCAAATGAGGTTTCAATTGTCTAATACAAATTACATTCTTAAACATTGATGCTCTTTAAAGAGATGAGCACTATATAATTAATTATAACAAACTGTCCAGAGATTTTAATTGCTTCATATCAGAAAAGTTGAACATAACTTTGTCCTCAAATTATCATCATATTCTTTCAAATAGCTATCTCTGAGCTTCTCCTACCACAGGAATTAAAGTAAAAACTTTCTAAATTTTCACACAAATTCATTACACAACTTATGAAACAACAATTGTATAATTTTACAAATGTGTCAATCTTCAAGGTATATAGAATGTATCTTTTACAATTCTAGTCGCACTCATATACACAAGATTACTCTGTAAATAATGTCAGTAAAAAATACTAAAAAAACAAGAGAAACTTTAATAAACAAGACAAATATAAAGGGAATTTGTATCTATGGCATAAAATTTGCATATTAATGAAAAATACTGTTTTAACTGCTGAAATATATAAATATTTAACACGTGAATATTTGCCACCTAATGATCAATAAAAAACATAATACTAACATTGAATTTCACAGTTGCATCAATGGTAGCACGTTTTGCCAGGTGTACGAGTTCTGCTGCTTCTGCTAGTGTTTTGTTAGCAAAGTGGCTTATCTTTTCACTCTCTTCCAAACCATCCTGATGTTGAAATAAAATATTTTCTAGTTAAATTCAGAACATGCCACCTATAAATGTTCATTCCAGACTAGACCGAATTGAACAAAACACAGTAATTATTCTCATATAAACAATGATAAGAATTGTTTGTTCAATGGCAGAGTATCACGGCAAACAATCATTAAAAAAAAGTTCAAATTTTATGGGTGAGTTAGTTTCTTATGTGCATTCCCCTGTTATTCACAATGAAATTTTCAATTATTATTTGGAATGAATTTTTCCCATCAAAGAAAAACAAGTCTCACTTTATATATTTTCTTGTAATTTTCACTCAAATTCATATCTGCATTCATTATTAACTAATTAAAGATTTCAACTGAATCTATAACGTTTCATAAAAAAACACACGCCTCATTTCTAAGTTACCACTTTCCAGCTTAATTATGATAATCTTTATTGATATTATTATAGTGATAAGAGGAAAATAATAATATTCAGGTAAAGGAACAAGACCTAGCATTACTTTGATTGTTAATTAAACAATTTAACGTATTAAATTAAAACTCTCGTGTATTACTGATTTCAGAAAAATCTTATTACTTCCAAATATTTCATTTGGCATCTTTTTTTTTCTTGAAGGCAATATACTTAAAAATAGAAAAAATGATCAATTAAATACTTTGATGTACAGTGAAAGAATACGTTTGTAGGACGGTGGAAAACTAGCTTATAAAATATAATCTTTTCTCACTTTTATTCGTTTCTGAGCCAACCTGCCAGCCTGTGCAACAAATCTTGCTCGTTCAGTAGGCTTCAGAATCTTCTCTTTTATTATTTCCATCATTTCATTGAGGAGTTCCTTTAATTTGCCCAGACGTTCTTTCAGACCATCTACTTCGTGAAGATCCATTGTCAATCCTTTAACTCTATCTAAGAGGTTTCGAGCTCTCCTAAAAACAACAGATATGATATACATAACAAATTCGTCCCTTGACATCAATGATCATGGTTTGGGATAAGGACTAAAACTCTGAAACAGAAAGGTTGTTAAAAGGTAAGAAGGTGGGATAACTCTGAAGGACAATATGAAAATAATACTTAAAAACACTAGTATAGACAAACTCATTAATTTGAGAAATGCCATGTTTGTTTGTTGTTAAGTACGAAGCTACATAAAGGCCTATCTGTGCTCTGCCCACTACAGGTACTAAAACCAGACTTTTAGCATTTTAAGCCCTCAGACTTGAAGCTGAGCTACCTGGGTAGACCATGGTATATGAAAGTTACTTTTTATGGCTAGGAATATCATTAACTGCTAATTCTATTGTATAACATTAATATAAAACCTATAGATTCAAGTCAATCATAGGACTTTATCTGTATGTATATAGCAATAAACAAAATATACAGTTTCAAGTCCTAATAATGGTTGACCAGTATGTGTATACACTACATGAAATCTACAGATTCATCTTCTTGCTTATGGGGTTTAATTCACAAGTCACTCCAAAGTTTTTGCCTGTAAATGTACAGCATTAAATGTAACCATATGTTCAATTACTCAAACAATTGACCTGTATGTGTATAACATTACATAAAACTATAAATTCAAGTTGCTCATAGGGCTTAAACCTAGTCATAAAATTGAACTAACATAATTTATTTCACAAACCAATTAACATCTAAAAGCACAAATATAAGTAGAAATGTTTATTACACAAAATGTCTAAGTAAATTTGATTTGCACCCCCATCCAGGACACTTCAAATATACAGCAGGATAACAACTGAATGTTTTTGAACCAAAACATATTTATTTTTGATAAACTTCAATAACACTGCAATAACCCTATATATGCAATATGCCCATAACTAATAATCTGAAAGCCATGTTTCACACCTGCTTATTAGCAACAATACACTCATCAGCCTAATGATGCCATGTGACAGTCCAATCCTTTGAGGAACATTTTATAATAAAATACTTTAACCATTAAAACTAATATTTTTCTCATTATGTCTTATTTATAAAAGTTGCGTTTAGACTAATTTTATAAATTATGTATAATTGTTTCAGTAAGACTCAGCTACCTACTAAACACTAAGCTCATGCTGGGGAAAAGTAAGTTTACTGTAAGGGTCCATAGTTTCAAATTACCAGTGGAAGTTTTTGTAAAGCCTAAAGCAACTGCTAAAGTAATTCCTCCAACAAAATAAACAAACAAGCATGGGAAACCAATAAACTTGTTTTTTTGCTTTATGTGGTATATGAAAAATACAAAACAATGATACAGTTAGATTATTTGAATGAATGTAATCAAGAAAGGTTTCTGACCTCATAACCAAAAGCTTAAAATATTACAATACACATATGGATGAAAGAAATTTAAAAGATGCTATCAACTTCAAACGCTCATCGTTTTTTTAACTATATGAGCTAGGAACAAGGACAAAATGTGCAAATATCACATATATGCAGCTTTGTTTCATTTCGTATGTTATGCAATTTGGGGCAAAAATCAAAATTTGGGTCACATTTGGGATTTTTCTTAATACTTTATCCAAACCAAACATTAATAAAATATACATCAAAACAAAATCCTAAATCCAAACTTTTTAGCTGTTTTATTCTGAAGGTGATTTGAATGGAGAGTTCAGACAGAATTTTCTAAAAACTTAATGATATATCATTTGCTCTTGTAAGAAATACAACATAATTTAACGACAAGGGACCTATTAGTCCATTTACTCCTTCCCATCCACTAAGTTATAAAATAAAAATAAAACATCCAAAGCTAGCCCTTATCATTCGGATACTTATCAAGCTTTCCCTTTAACTCCCTTAAGTTAACTGTATTTAACACATACGAAGACAACCCATTCTAAAGGCCAACCACCTTGTTAGAAAAATTAATTTGTTTCAGATGAAGATGATATCTATCCTGCTAAAATTTATATTTGTCTCTCCTAGTCCTAACATTATCATCATTAAGTAAGAAGAAAAAGATGATGCATCAACACTATCAATTCCCTTAATGATCATACACATCTCAATCAGATCCCCACTAACTCCTTTTTTTCCTACTAAGTTGGAAAGGATTATAAGAAACTCTAATGTAATGTAATGGATAATCCAATAATAAATTCCATGGAGGCATATAGGCCTACTTAAAAATTGTAATCAAAGTAACCCAGTGAATATTCTTAACAGAGATTTTAGTCTAAATCTCAAAACTAATATAACTGAATAAAAGTACTTTACATTTCTCTCAGAACATTGGAACACCTTACACAAAATCATACTTTTAGTCCAAAAGAAGTTATTTCACATTATTTTCACTGATGCTTAATAATGGAGACAGACATTTGAAAGTTTGTTTCGTTTTTTGGGGAAAGCAACATGTGTGTGTGCATTTTGTTATAGCAAAGCCACATCAGGCTATCTGCTATGTCAGCCGAGAAAAATCGAACCCCTGATTTTAGCATTGTAAATCCGAAGACTTACCGCTTTTCCACCAGGGGACAACTGATAAACTAGAAAGAAGGTCAGTTAGTCAACATCACCCACTGCAAACTTTAGGAATATGCTAATCAAATAGTTGGATTTGACTGTTACTCTTATAATGCACTATAACCCCAAGTGTGAAGTGAGATTTTGTACGAAAAGGATGCAAACAATGGATCCTCAGACTGACATATCATCCCACATCTGAATATAAAACTACTTAAAAATCATTCATTTATTTTACTCCAGACAAAATGCAATAATTAAGGTGTCGAACATCTATGCTAGTTAGTTTGAAGACCTTTTTAGCTAAGAAATAAAATAAAATATGTTAGAATGAAGATTATCTGTTTACACAAGCCTCTTAGTAAAGTCCATTATGAAATCTGAATGAAATATGTTTGGTAAGATTGAAAAAGATACGTCATTTTATGTTTTTAAGCCTAAAATTTAAATTACCTGAAATAAGCAGTCTTATTCTAAGTTTAAAATTTTGTCACTAAAATGTTTCAGTGACACCTGGTGTCTTGTAGATACTGCTTAAAGAAAGTTACTGGATTTAATTAATAAGAATTTTTTTTTTATTATCATCATCATCTTTGTACATTTTTATTTGTCTCTATAGTAGAATGTTTTTCGTCAGAATATCAAACTACAAAGTGTCGAGCATCTCATTTGAAAAAATGACAAAATTAAAGAGTAGAAAAATTTAATTTAGATTATTTCTATAAAATGTATACAAGTTTATATTGTTTGTTGAAAAAATAAAATTCAATTAAAAAATTGTACTGACAGATATAATTTCACAATTAGCATGATTAGCACAATTACCCCGATTCACTAAATTCTTACCGCAGTTCGCCCTTAGCTTTGTCACTAACAGGTTGAAAGTCTCGAGCTTGAAGCTCTTGCAAGATACTTTCCGACATCCTGAGCATTTCATCAAAACTTACTCCACGACTAGAAGGACCTGAACCATAATCCTTAAGCTCTTGAATGGTAGCTACAAAAGAGAAAAAGAAAGGATTATCAAACTACTGAAGAAAAAACTAAAATTAGATGGTATTTTTTTGAAAGAAAGGAATGAACATTTACAGAACATTATACATTTCTCAAACACTGCCAAGTTCTCAGGAGTAACATTCAACAAACAGTTAACTTGGACTAACCACTTCAATATTATAAACATTACAATGAATTACCTCAAAAAAATAAGTACTCACAAAGGCTGCCAACCTGACACAATATTAGCAATCTAAAAAGTTTTCATCAAACCCTCTCTAAACTACATAAATATGAGAACTTGTAATATGTTAAAAAAACTATAGCAATATCAAAATAATATAATCAGATTGCAAATATTCAATCCCCAGCACTATTTAAACACAGTAACAAACCTACACTCAATTAAACACTACTTTATCTCTCAAGCCAAGAAATACTATAGAAAAGCAGAAAAGAAAAGAAACTCGCATATTAAACTCTTCCAAACACTAGCTGCAACACCAGCATCTGGATTAAATATGGGTCTCCATTTAATTTTATCACAAATCTGACTCTGATTAACTCATGTAATTCATTCCCCTGCAGGTCTGCACTAAGGGCACTGATTGGGTAGAATATTCAGTGCCCAAGCAGTGAATATGGGTTTTTCTCAGGGTACACCAGTTTCTCCCCTACAGGCAAAAAAGTGGCATAGGGTCATAATCCTTGCTGCCATGAAAAAGGTACCATTCATTAAATTTAAATTTCATTAAAATGTCTTCCCTATCTACTCTAATCTTATATTGATCCATAAGGTGTCTCCCCCCACCACACACACACATACAGGCATACTTGGTCACAGATTTGAACCCTGAATTCAAGGTTCACAGATCCAGCCTTGCTGTGTTTCTCTTCTTTTCACTGCAAGCAGCCTTAGTGACATCACCAAGCTCCTTGACAACAATGATCTACTTGACAAGCCTACGAATCACATGTCAGAACATCGGCACGTGCTACAAACTCTCTCTCTCCTTCCCTTTTCATCACCAGCTCGGTGACCGTAACCACACAACAACCACCTCAAGGAAAAACAAACCTTCAAGAGGCTCAGCTGCCTTAAGCCTATAAAGCCACTTTTCTTGTTGATTCAAATTTATCTTTTGTTCTGTAATCACACATGAGGTGAAGAGAAACAACAATTTCTGAACACTCCAGGTTGGCTTTCAGGCTCTAATTTGTTAAAGCTTGAAAGTGCTTTAAACCTAAATTCCTATCAAGAAGAAGATTATACTTTTCTATATTACACATGTTTTGTGAAAATGTAATTTGGCCTGAGTAACTGTTTTCCGGCTTTGCTTCAAACCACTAGTTCTTATTTTATAAATAAGTGATACAATTTTAAGATATTTATTACAAAAAGAATAACTGAAAATATATATATACGATAACCATACTATAAAATTAGTTTTTAATTTTTTTGTATTTTCTATCTATACACCAATTTTCAATTGTGTCTTAGCATCTATCTAAGTTTGTTTATTTTTGAAAACTCTCTCAAAACTGTGCACAAAACAAACTGACATTTTGCACTTTTGTTTCTGATCCACAAAGAGTTGAAACCAAGAAGACAATCAATCTACTAAAAAAATTATGTGTTTTTGTGAGGGGGGGGGGGGCTCAAATAGTTTCTGAAGAATTTCAGGTTTCACTGAATTAATTTACTTGAAATCTGGTATTAACATGTAAGAAGCCATTATAAACACCTTAAATTCAGATTTTAGAAATCTTCAAATATGTGTCCCCATACATCAGTTAAAGAAGGTGTTTTGGGGGACTTGATCCATTGATCTTAAAATTAGTAGGGATATATAAGGGATATTTCAAAATAGGTCACTATATTTCAATTTTTCATTACACACTCAATTGAGAAAGTGGGGTAGTTCTGTGGTCTCAAAGGATTGGATGCATGGTTTTCACTTGCAAATAGAAAACATAAGTAAACACTCATTCAACACAAAGTTTATAAAACTGCTTTCCAAGCATTTCTACGATTAGCTTGCTAGTATATTATTAATAATAGAAATACTATAGTTGACTGAAATTAAATCAATAAATTAAAATAATTGTTTAAACAATATGGTGAACATTGTACAGATAATTAACTTAATTAAAATAAGTTGACTGAAATTAAATCAATAAATTAAAATAATTGTTTAAACAATATGGTGAACATTGTACAGATAATTAACTTAATCAAAATAAGTTCACTGAAATTAAATCAATGAATTAAAATAATTGTTTTGAACACAAGTTTTTTTTTTATCAATAGTGAGCCAAAATTAAAATTTAAACACTATTTCTTACAGTTACGGTATTTGTTGGAATACTACTTAAGACTTAAAAAGTTCTAGTTGTTTAAGAGATTTTATAAATTAATAAATATTAGCCACTGCTCATATGTTTAAAATTTCAGTTATATATAGTAACAGACAAATGTCAGCACATAAAGGTATAAGTACAGCACACACTAGTATCACTGATGTTTCCTAATCCAGCCACAGATCCAGCCTTCAAAGCTTCAAACCTAGGATTGAGTTCTTCATTAATTTTGTTTTGGATATCCTCAATTTTTTGGTGAGTCCTCTCTGCCTGATCCAGTGTTCCCCTAAGCTGGCTTTCCACTTTTCGTAGATTGTCTCCTACTCCTTGAAAAAGTAAAAGAAAAACACCTTAGAGTTAATTGAAAAACACAAGTTTGTACAACATTGTTATTTTTTGTAGAAAAATTATGACCTTGATCTTATTCCTCTTATAACAAAAGGTAAAATACTATATTTGTGAGACAGTAACACTTTTACTAATATACATATTTTGTAATGAAGTACTGGACTGTGGTCATTTATTGCAATAGAGTTGTTTAACCATTAAACGTTTATCTTTGACAGTTTGCCACACTGGAAATAATATTCTGAAAGTATGCAAAGAAAAAAAGTACATGGACACAAATAAGAAAATACATATATACATATTTTATACATACATACAGATACATAAATTCCAAAAACTGTGTGTACAACTACAACACAGTGTTTAAGGTTAAAGTTGAAAATAAAAAAACTTGAATAATACAAACCCCTGGGAAGGCGACTTAATTCGTTATTGATGACATCCAGATTTTGTTTACTGTTTGCATTGTCTTCTTGTATCTTATTCAATACATCATTTTTTTCTTTAAGGTGTCGTTGAAGTTCTGATTAAATAAAAAAAACAAGCAAATTCGGATTTTTATTAATGTATAAAAAAAAAGTCACTTGTTTTCACTATGAAACAACTGTGTATGCCTACAGGTAACAAACACTGAGATAAATGGCTTTTACTGAACAGTCACTAATTCTAACAACTTATGAATGAAAACAAAGAATGTAAAACAATAGTGTCAACCACACTATATCTGCTATATCCAGGGCTCGTCAGGCCAGCTGAGGTATGAATAATACAGTATCAGGTGAGTCACTATTTATATTATCAAACTGCATGAACAATAACTGTTATGGTGTGAACTAGATTAAATTGTTGAAGTGTAATTTTTAAGAATTTCATTTAAGCCGTATACAAATCACAATTAGGGTAAAAAGTAATGATGCATTGTTATATATATATATATTTTAACACCAATTATTTACTATTATTCATTTATTTGTTACTTTTTATAAAATTAATTTTACTCATTGCTCTGGAAAAACCCTTAACTGCAAACTGTTGCCTTCAGGATATATATTTTTGTCAGAATCTCTCTGTTTGTTTATTTGTTATGAATTTCGCATAAAGCTACACAAGGGCTAGCTGCGCTAGCCATCTTTAATTTTGCAGTGTAAGACTGGGGGGGGGTGGAAGCAGCTAGTCATCACCACCAACCGCCAACTCTTGGGCTACTCTTTTACCAATGAATAGTGGGATTGACCATCACTTATAATGCCCCCACAACTGAAAGGGCTAGCATGTCTGGTGGAACGGGGATTCGAACCCACAACCCACAGATTGTGAGTTGAGCCCCCTAACCATCTGGCCATGGCGGGCCTTTACAGAACCTCTCTTCTAGCCAGCTTGAAATAAAGAAAATGCATTACAATGCCTATTAGCAACATGATCTGTAATCCAATGACATACATGCCTCAAAAGGATGTAATCAGGATTGATAGGACATCTCTTCAGGAAGTGGCACTTACAGTTATATACTTATGCAGTTTTTGTTTTTCGTTACAAATGTAACTGCATAGTCTTGCCACACAATATCAAAATATAAAAATGAAAATGGGGAGAAAATTTAAAAAAATCCCTATAGTATGCCTAAAATGACAGGTTAAAAAATATTTTTTTTTTCCAGAATAAAGAGTTAAAACCAGTTTTTTTTCACTTTTCAATGAGCATGGGGTAAATGACACCCTTTGATCCAGTGGAAGATTCCAATAAGTTTCACAAACAGTAAACCCAGTTTTTTTCACTTTCAAAACATAATAAAAAAACAAGAAAAGAGCCTTTCATACTTGCTTCACTTTCATTATATAACTTGAAAACATTTGTGTTAATGTAATAAAAAATAAATAGCTGGATTTGATACTTCTTACTTTAATAACTAAACTAACAGATAAAAAGCAAATAAACGAGCACACTTATTAGCAAAATAATATAATTTGTTACTAACTTATACTATAATCCCACACCACAGTTATTAGCAACTCTGTGATATAATAACATATTTTTGTTACTTTACACTACAACCAAAAGGAGTTTTTATCAAACAAAGTTCATAAACATATAACAGACATGGAAGATCCTGAAAAGTTAAACCATTATTGAGTCATGTGTAACACTATGTAAATCAAATTAACTTCAAATGTTTGTTTTCTTCACATTCTTCACAGGTGTGTAAAATATAGCATTTCAGATCTATCTTTTGTTTCCCACATGTCACTACCCAATAAACGTTTTGTACAATAACTTAATTCATAAGATTATAAGAAATTCTAAGAAAAGCCACCAAAATTTAAAAAAAAAACAATTAATTTTCACATATTTTTCTCACTTTCAATGTTTAAACCATGAGACATCTCACCTGGAACGTCTTCATCTCGTAGCTTTACAGCTTCTTGCAACAGTTCTTCACTTTTAGCACGAGCTTTTTCAGCCTGCTTTGTTAAAGCGTCATCTGTTCCTGGATATGCCTACAACATTAACATCCTAGCTGTATTACTCAATCTTAGTAATAGACATTAGCTGAAAGCTTTGTTTAATTTGAACAGTTACATCCGCTGGGTAATGAAACAATATGGTGAACATTGTACAGATAATTAACTTAATTAAAATAATTCCATATAAGTGCTAATTTGACTGACTGTGGATTCATACAAGTGCTAATTTGATGACTGTTGAATCATACAAGTGCTACTTTGACTGACTGTTGAACCATACAAGTGCTACTTTGACTGACTGTTGAACCATACAAGTGCTACTTTGACTGACTGTTGAATCATACAAGTGCTAATTTGACTGACTGTTGAATCATAAAAGTGCTAATTTGACTGACCGTTGAACCATACAAGTGCTACTTTGACTGACTGTTGAATCATACAAGTGCTAATTTGACTGACTGTTGAATCATACAAGTGCTAATTTGACTTACTGTTGAATCATACAAGTGCTAATTTGACTGACTGTTGAACCGTACAAGTGCTAATTTAACTGACTGTTGAATCGTACAAGCACTAATTTGACTGACTGTTGAATCATACAAGTGCTAATTCTTTATTTTTAGCTGTTAATG
>NW_013672676.1:35489-37732 GCF_000517525.1 Limulus polyphemus
GTATGGATACTAAGCTGTATGCCGTCAGGTTGATTTTGTTGTATGGATACTAAGCTGTATGCCGTCAGGTTAATTTTGTTGTATGGATACCAAGCTGTATGCCGGCAGGTTATCAACAATAACCTGAAGAGAAACCCAAGTAGCTCTGCAAAACTTCAAGTAAGACAACCAAGATCTCACTCAAGATTAAAACATCTTTATATACAGTACTTTTTAATAACCAATTAAGTCTCGAATGTTATAATGTCCTTAAATCTAGGAAGTGGTTGGGTGTAATTTTGTGAAAGACAAGATTACTTTAACAAAGTTATTTTTGATCATGTTCCAGAAACTAATGAGAAAAAGTATTTGTAATTTTGGAAAAGTTCTTAAAATTATCTATTTCAATCCTTAATTTTGAACTACTGACCAGAGGGGAGGCAACCAGTCAGAAGCACCCTACCATCCACACTGAGGGATTTTCTATTATTCTTATAACACACCCACAACTTAAAGTAAGGGAAATATTTTGTGGTACTGCACAGATTGGAGCCCAGGTACAAAATCAATAGTTCTACCATCCGGCAGACCTTACACAATGATGTTTTTATTTTGTTTTTCGTTGTTAAATGTAGAGCTACACAAAGGACTCTTAGCATTTTAAGCTTTCAAACGTACTACTAAGCCACTGGTGGCTCTCCCATGATGTTAAGAAAATTTGATTATTTTTGTTTTACCATACAGTGGACAATGTATTATCAAACCAGATGTACTTCCACACAGTCCCCGAAAGTGTTTTGTTTCAAGAGTAAATAAAACCAAAATTAAAAGAAACAAGTATTTTTATTTCTTGCTTTTTTGAAGTTCATATGTCATGATATGTTGTAGCCTACAGAGTGCATAATTCTTCTTGTGATTTATGGCATGCGCATGTTTTACTGATGTCATGACAATTCACATTGCAACGTGAAGCATCCCTTACATGACATCATTTTTGTGTCTACTGACTGACTGACAAACAACATACTACTGTACAGTGGTGCAAGAGGTTAAAACAGGTGACTCCTCCAGGCATGCTGCGGCTCCCTGTCGGGAAGTTAATTAATTTAACCAGATGCATGTAGCCACAAATGCAATTAAGATGTATTTTTAAATTAATAACTAGAATTAAATAAGTTGAAATGTAATGACAATGATAGTCATTTACAGGTTGTTTACAAATGTTTGTTTGTTTGTTTGTGATTAAGCACAAAGCTACACAACGGGCTATCTGTGCTCTGCCCACCACAGGTATTGAAACCTGGTTTCTAGCGATGTTTATGAACTTACATACCCATACTTGATGTGGGGGGCCACGATTAGAAAACTTGACACATATAAAACACGGAAAAGGTTTGACAGCACAATCAGGATTGCCAATCACATTAGAAAAGATTGCAATATTAATTCTAAGATGAGAAATACAGCCCATAATGAAGAACACGTGATAACATAACAAGGTTCAGCTGTTTCGTGATCATTACAATTGAAATGTTTCTTCTCTGTACACTGCCATAACATTTAATACAGGTTTACAGGAATGACTATTTAATACTAGATCATGTTTAGTATTCAACAAATGAACTAAGGAAAAGATTAGCTTGCATATTTCTACAAATATATTAGCATGTTTTATCAAAGTTGCACACCTCCTTAACATCCTACTTTAGTACATGATTTACAGCTTGATGAGATACGTTAACCTGTAAGATGTCAAAACTTACCCGTAAGTGCAAATTATCTGCCCAAGTTTCCAAATCAAAATAGTAGGAGAAATTACCAAGAAGTTTTTGTCCACGATTCACAGCTTTCTGGTACTCATCAACCTGAATCTGTATGTTAGACAAATTTGAGGAAAATTATATCTCATAAAGACTCTAGTGTATACAGTTTTCCAGATGTTTTGAATTAAACTTAAGATATGACAGAAAATGTCAGATTAGTATTAACCTGCAAATAGTGGGTCGGAAAATATAAGGTTAATATTAACCTGCCAATATTGGGTCAGAAAATATCAGGTTAATATTTCCTTGCAAATAGTGGTTCAGAAAATATCAGGTTAATATTCACTTGTAAATAGTTGGTCAGAAAATATCAGGTTAATATTAACCTGCAAATAGTGGGTCAGAAAATATCAGGTTAATATTAACCTGCCAATATTGGGTCGGGAATATCAGGTTAATATTAACCTGCAAATATTGGGTCGGGAATATCAGGTTAATATT
>NW_013672676.1:38127-40036 GCF_000517525.1 Limulus polyphemus
CAAATAGTGGGTCAGAAAATATCAGGTTAATATTAACCTGCCAATATTGGGTCGGGAATATCAGGTTAATATTAACCTGCAAATATTGGGTCGGGAATATCAGGTTAATATTAACCTGCAAATATTGGGTCGAAAAATATCAGGTTAATATTCACTTGCAAATAGTGGTTCAGAAAATATCAGGTTAATATTAACCTGCAAATAGTGGGTCAGAAAATATCAGGCTAATATTAACCTGCAAATATTGGGTCGGGAATATCAGGTTAATATTAACCTGCAAATATTGGGTCGGAAAATATCAAGTTAATATTCACTTGCAAATAGTGGTTCAGAAAATATCAGGTTAATATTAACCTGCAAATAGTGGGTCAGAAAATATCAGGCTAATATTAACCTGCAAATATTGAGTCGGAAAATATCAGGTTAATATTAACCTGCAAATAGTGAGTCAGAAAATATCAGGTTAATATTAACCTGCAAATAGTGGGTCGGGAAATATCAGGTTAATATTAACCTGCAAATAGTGGGTCAGAAAATATCAGGTTATTATTAACTTGAAAATAGTAGGTCAGAAAATATCAGGTTAATATTCACCTGCAAATAGCGAGTTGTGTTGTCTAGGCTTAAAAGTTTTCCCCAGGGTGGCAGAATCACATTAGAGACTTTGGTTTCATCCACCATCTTCATCAGAAATTCCACATCATCGAGTAATATGCCAGTACAATTATCATCACAAGCTAAGAAAAAAATATTAGTCAGCAACATCTATAAATTTTCAAAGTTACCTCAAAATATATAATCTGGTATTCTTTTATAAAATCTTAAAAACAGGACTTTTCACAGAAATACATACAAAAATCATAGGGAGTTGCTGAATAATGTTCTATGGAATTAAAATATTCTCTTTGTTCTCTTGCCTCGTAAACTGGAAATTGTTCACTCGTATTGAATTTTTATAGTGTGTATTTATAAGCCAAAATGGTGAAGGAACTCATTATAAAACCAAAATGTAGTCTACCTTTAGATTACAACCAGATAAGTCAACTCAAGATTAAACATCAGTGCACAACTTCAATATATAACAGTTCCTAGTAATTCAATACCAGAACTCTGTACTATGAATAATAAAATAGGTTTTCATCACATTCATGTATGTAATCCAAATTTTAATTTTTCATTGGAGGGAGCTTTTAACCCACTTCAAGAGTAAGCTTTGGGCTTAATGAACAAAACAGCTAATTTTACAACAGTTTAAAGGAACAATGCTGACTGTATTTCGAGACATATTGTTGAAAAGATAAGATTGTTAGAAATGTAACAGCCATGTTAAATAATATAGACTGTGTATTGAGAAGGCTCAGTATAGTATTTCATCCTCAATCACAAGCATTTAGTAAACTAATCAGTTGTACTTTATTTGTAATCTATGTTTTCAATCATAAATAAGTCTTGAAATAAGACAGACTACTTAATAATAATAATAAAAAAAACAGAAAATCTTATGCAGTTACATTTGCAGCCAACTTCTGTTAAAATATATCGAGGTTGACAAATGGTGCAGTCAGCCCAGTGATGCCTGGTACACACAGACACTGTCCTGTTGCCTTGTTGCATATTCTGCTCTGAGACCCATAAGAATTGCAGTTGCAAGATCTACATGTACCACCTTGTACATCAGGATTTCCATAATAACCATCATCACACCTAGAAACAAAACAGTAATGGAATGGAAAAACAATTCAGATAATGTGATCTTGCGTTAGGTTTACCTAAAATACAAATATAACGAATGAAGGGTTAAGTTAGAAGCTAACTAGAATTAAACCAAAATGAAATTCCAATAAAACAATCACAAAATTAGACTCTTTGTACATCAGGATTTCCATAATAACCATCATCACACCTAGAA
>NW_013672676.1:40677-43912 GCF_000517525.1 Limulus polyphemus
GTTTTCCACAAGTTAAATCCACTCTACATCTATTGTCTGTGAACTCTTGTTATTTTCTATTAATTGGTTTTCTACAAGTTAAATCCACTCTACATCTATTGTCTGTGAACTCTTGTTATTTTCTATTAATTGGTTTTCTACAAGTTAAATCCACTCTACATCTATTGTCTGTGAACTCTTGTTATTTTCTATTAATTGGTTTTCATATATAAACTAACAGTAATACTTTATAATTACCTAGTCTTGAGAAATTTGATTCAATAAATTTCACAAAAGATTCTGAAGCATAAGTGTAGCTGTATACAAAGATACCAACTCTAACTGATGTAAAATAGGAATGCCAGCCAAAATAAAACTGGAACTTGAGCAGAAAAATTAGAATAATTTAATTTCTACGGTTAATTTCCTACAATGAGAATTGCTGAAACCCACAGAGGAAAACACACAAAATGCATGTTTCTCACTTATTTTATATTATTAATGCACAAACAGTATATTAAGACTTATATTTCTATGCAACACCCATGTTGAGATAATATTTGTAGTTGTTGTATTTGAGGTTGTTGTTGTTGTTTTCACCTTTACTTTATGAGTGTCATTTAAGCAGTAAACTTATAAGTGTTTTTTTTTGCCTATTTTATTTTAACTTCTTTGTTATAAGAGTGGAGTCCTGATATGGAACTCTTTGCCTGTGATTTTTTCGATACACATTCTTGGGTAGATGGCGTTTTGTTTCAGTATCTTTCTGATGAAAGTATTATGGCTGTCCAAGCTTCTGAATATGATTTGCAATTGACCAATATTCTATTCAGCATTACAAAAGCATTAGAAGTACAAACACTTAAATGACTACGAACTCAATCGTGTTTTTGTTTAATTCCACATAATAACACCTTTACCAGATCATGTCATACAAAATCCATAAAACATTTTTAAAAAAAATCTGAACTTAAAAGGTGTGATCATGATGACATAAGCTGGGTTTCAGAATAAGAATGGTTGGCATATATGTGTGCATATAATCAAAAATATTTCTGTTAATCAGAACATGCAACCCACAAAAGCAAAAATAAGCAATAAAACATTTACTACACATATTTTGCAATTTAGAAATAATTTTCATGACCACAATATGACATACATAATGATGGAGTCAACATAACCACACAGTGAAAACTTCTTAAAAGAAACAGAGGGAAGTGTGAAAATGTTCTGTTCATGTTTAGCATTGGATTTAAAAAAAAAAAGACTTCAACCAAAAGGATGCTTTCAGTATGTATAATTGTTTGTTTGTTTGTTTTTGAATTTCGCACAAAGCCACACGAGGGCTATCTGCGTTAACCATCCCTAATTTAGCAGTGTAAGACTAGAGGGAAGGCAGCTAGTCATCACCACCCACCGCCAACTCTTGGGCTACTCTTTTATCAACGAATAGTGGGATTGACCATCACATTATAACTCTCCCACGGCTGAAAGGGCGAGCATGTTTTGGTGTGATGGGGATTCGAACCCGCGATCCGCAGACTGCAAGTAGAGTGCCCTAACCACCTGGCCATGCTGGGCCGTATGTATAATTAGTATCACTCCTTCTCACTGTCAATAAATCAATACAAAATAGCCCACTAGCTGGGTTTGTTAAGAAAGGGATTTAAAAAAAAAGAAGAAAGAAGCTGAACAACAAAAGAAATCACGGAAATTAAAATTAAAAGAGTATAAGTTAGCCTGATGTTATGAAAGCTAATGGAAAAAAGATAACAACATTTAACAGAATAAACAATATTGAAACTTACCTTTCACAATGTCTACCTGTATAACCTTTCTGACAATTAGTACAAACAAAGTCATTTCCATCTGCCCTACAGGTATCGCTGAAACTAGACGGGGAAAAAATATAAGTACTATCAGCAATATGAAAAGACATACCTTTTATTTTAATATGCTGGTAATTTATGTGTACCAAATTATCTGTTTATCTGCCACATACAAGTTGTTTTTTTATCAACAACCTATAACAACAACAACTTCATAATCTATTTACTCTTATGTCACGTAATGTTCACTCACATTCCTTTATTCCACATATCTGTTGTACTTCTGTGAAGATAATGCTTGAATTTCACCTCATGAGACAGTAGAGGCATGCAAACAATATTAAGCCTTTCATTGTAAAAGGCTGCAACTAAGATAGTGTATATTTTGACAAGATTTCGTTTGGTTACATTCGATATCATACACCATGAATTTAAAAAGTTTGGGTGTTATAATCCAAGTAATCTAAAAATCAATTATTTGAAAAGAAAGACCTTGATGGCAACAGCATACAACAGTAGAAGTACAATTTCAATTACAAAAAAATATTTTTAATGGCTACTGAAAATATGGCAGTTAGGACTAAAATTCTTAAAACAATTTCCAATGTGTTTTGGTATTTTATGTCAGTTGGTTATTCTAAAGGTTATTCAAATACTGGTTAATAATAATAACTATAGTAATATTTGACATATAATAAAAAGATAAATACCATATACCTAACTGATCAGGTCAACAACACTTATACAGTCTATAAATGCTTTATAATACAGGAAGCAGTTCACAAATAGCTTCTTAGAGAAGAAATTTGTTAACAACCAGGGTTAGGTTCTTTATATACATTTTTTCATCTTATACTCAGGAATTCTAAATGTAATATGATATATATCCTAATAAATATCAAATATATAAGTGCTATTTTTGAAATTTTGTTACAAATCCATTTGAGATAATCATGGTTACAATTTTCTTATAAACAGTTAACTCTTTCAGCACAGGCTCGGTCCCTGAGACTGACCTCATAACCATTTTGTGCTTGTTATATTTTTCATTGCTATAACTTTTAAATTAGTAAGCATATGTTCACAAAATTTGGCAAATTATCAGTAAACATTACAAGGCTTTCAAACGCAAGATATCAGATTTTTTTTTTTATCAAGTCTTAACATTTGTTAAGAAATGTTTTTATCATGCCTTTTTTCTTTTTGCATTTTGCCTATCCAACAAGCAAAGTAATTTTCAATTGAAGATTAAAATACTTTTATGCATCAGAAAATTTTCAAATTTCAAATAAAATCTTCATAACATCCAGATAGTTATCACACATTTCTTAAGAAAAGCTTTATATTTTATCTGTTATTTTCACTAACGAATTTGGGTTCGGTTGATTTGACCAATCTCGTAACCACCTTAAAAAATTAGAAAC
>NW_013672677.1:0-7214 GCF_000517525.1 Limulus polyphemus
TATATATATATATGTAAAGGAATTTACCCTTCGACCTTCACCAAAATTCTACTCTTTGCCTTGTTGTATAATATTTCCACTTTGATTTTGATATATTTTATTTTATGATACTGCTTTCAGTATGTTATATACATACAGCCTTGGCCAAAATGTTTACGTACTGTTCTATACTGATGTTCTTGTCAACATGCATGGAGTTGTTATTGAGTAAATGCCCGAATAGTAACAGAGAAGGTAGCATATGAACAGACAAACATGTGCTAGTTGTTACTGTGGTCTGTATAAGTTGTTTTGAGAATTTGCTCATCAAAACATACATACGCACCTGTTTTGCATAAAAGGGTGTGGTATTGGTACAACCTTTTTCCAAAAATATTGAAGATTTGTTCAAACAGTTTCCCTGTATTTGTTGTAGAGTCATGACTCTTCACATGCCACAAGTTATAGCGAATTAAATTGTTCGACTGTCCAGAAATCGTATGCAGCAAATGGACATTGCCAGGACAGTAGGGTACCCCCCATTGCACTCTATCCAGAATCCTGAAACGTCATCAGACTATAGGAAATGTTATTCCAGGAAAGTCTATTGGTAGGCGCCAAAAATCTACTGTCTGAAATGACTGTTTTGATCACATCAACACGTCAAGGTCAAACGAAGTCTTGCAACACCTTATGACAGAAATGGCATGAACACATTAATTCCAGGGTATCCAGAATAACAATGAATTGTAGACTGACCAAACAAGGTTATTTTGCAATAAAAGCTATCTGCAATCCAGTATTAACCATAATTTACTGCTGTAACCTTGTTACTTGGCCAAGACAGCATGCCAACTTACAGTTAAGACACTGGTGACATGTCATCTTTTCAGATGATTCCGGTTTCTGGCCTGTTCAAGCTGAAGGTAAGATTCGTGTTTGTTGTTTGCTTGAAAAACAGATGAGGGAAGACTGTCTTTCCCACAGGGAACAAACATGAGGTGGCGCAGTACATGTTTGGGCAGCAATTCATCATGGGGGAAAACTGCTCTTCACCTCCTCCAGAGAAACGTCAATTACACCTCCTTCAGGGATCACACGGAGACTATATTTCTGTCATATGCTACGGGAAGGTTTATCAATATTTTTTTTGTTCCAGGCTGATAATACCATTGCCCACAGTCTCCATATTTTACAGAATTATCTCTACCAGGAGGACATTACGAGATTGCCATGACCAGCAAAGTCTGCAGATTGAAACATTGAGAACTGTTGAGCAGAACTGAGCCACAAATTGCTAACCACGACAGTAAACCATCTACTGTAGCTGAGTTGCAGTGCCTCCTAGTGACAAGTTGGGAAGAAATTATGGTGGAGTACATCAGTAACCTCATCTACAGTATGTCACGTCGCTTTATGGAGGTTATTAGAGTACGAGGAGTTTATGTTTAATATGAACTGATATAAGGTTACAGACGCTAGATATATAAAAGTTGGTGTTATATTATTGGTTTGGTATCTATAGATGCTGTTCAGAGTAAAACCATAAAACATAAAAACCTGAACACTCTCAAAGAGAATAAAACAAAACTTTATAGAGTATAAAAACTGGAACAACACAAAGTGAGAACAAAAGTGTAAACGGCATAAAAATCTAACAACACAAACATATAGCGAACAATATTTTATACAGCATAAAACCTGTAAAATACAAACATATAACGAACAATACTGTTTACAACATGAAAACCCAAGCAACACACAGAGAACTATACAACGTAGCAACATGGACAACATGCATACGTGTCAACTCCCACCAACCCCCAATACAGATCCAATGAACTCCTGGCGTGGGATCGTTGACAATGCTCTTCTCCGTAACTGAGCCCATGAAAGCGTTGCCCAGGGCCCTTTTTAAACTTTGAAAGCAGATACACCCTAATCGCCAAGAAATATAAGGTTTTTAGTACTATTATACTAATATGTCGAACTTAATAAGTATTTAAACAAAGTGTAGGTATTCTTCAGTAGGTTTACCATAGAAAGTACTAATATAAAATGCCAACACATAAAAACTTGTCCTTCGGTGAGATAGTGGTAACTTTACAGTCTTACAATGATAAAGTCCGGTGTTCGATTCTCCACGGTGGACATAGCAGATAGGTCAATGTGTCTTTGCTCTAAAAAAACAACCTAAAAACTTATCACCAAATAACTGAATAGTTTAAAAAAATGTCTCAAGAAATCTATATTTCAGGAGCAAGGAAGTAATTATCAGTCTCTCTTATATTTTCCTGTTTAAACCTTCGAGTTGTGGACTAAATCATCAGGTAACAACGTGCTCACTTTGTAAATGTATAGAAGTTGTTGAATGAATCAAATAAACAATAACAAAACAGTAGATTCAACTCTAACCAAGCAAGGTGGTGTTTAATAAACACAACAAAACTTTCATACCTTTTGGTCAAACCGCTGCAAGAAAGAACAGGTACTTCAGTTGACAGAGAAGCAACGGAGTAGTAGTTGTACCCTGGAAACACCTGAAAAGTACGTTTATTGGTTCCTGATTATAGGACCATCTGTTACAGGACAAAGATATGCAAACAAGATCATTGCTAACAGAAAGATGTGTAAGGTGGGGTCAAGCTAAGTGTGGTTAAAAGTTATTATTTCAAGTTTACCATGTTAAGTTTAAACAAAACGTAACTGAATACATTCCGAATATACTGTGTTTAAGAATAGTAGTTTTTATGCATAAGTAAATCCAGATCTATTCTAATTCTCAAGTTTCGTATAGAAAGGTCTCCATGTGGAAGTTAAGGTGCTATGGATGCAAAAAAGGCCTGCGACAAGGGGGAGCAAGCAATACGAATCCAAATTCATAAAAAAATCAAAACAAATCTTTAATAAAATTCAGGTTACGACGAATAATAACAAAGTTTCGTTTTTCCTGTAAAATAACTGCCTTTGAATATGTTCACTTGTTAACACCGGTAACTGTTAGTCACGATTAGTGATGTTTTCTCATCTGTGCATTTCGATGCCGAAGCCAAATATTCTAGGGCTGAGCTGCGGTACTACCGAATTACTTTATTGTTGGTAACTGTTACAAGTTTTAGTCGTTATCTTTGTATTTAGTGTCATTTGCCCTACACACCATTGATTTATTTATTCATGAAAGTATATGCAACTGGTAATTTACAGCTGATTTTGAGACTAGTAGGGGGAAGTCATTGCGATTAAGGGAATTTGATTATTTACATATATGTGTGCAAGATTTCTCCAATCACTTGAAAGTAAACATCATACACAAATCTGTTTCTTTACACTAATTTGTTGTGCTTCAGTATACTGATTATTCCACCCTACACTGGGTCTACTCACTGTGTGATTACTTTCATTTTAAATAGCTCAGGTGTGAAAGGTATCAATACATCTGAATTTTCATCTTTATTGTATTCATATTTGTTTAACATTTTATAATTTTGAAATAAATATGTTGATATTCAAAATTCGTGTGATTATTAGTGATTATACACGTTCATGAATTTCAGACAACCCCTATCGTACATTCTGAGAAACAATATTTTTTTTGACATGATACTTTTCACTTTTAGAATCAGTAATTTGGAATATCTATTAAAAAGAATTCCTAATATCCTATATGATGTATGTGACGTGTAGAAATAGCTTGTTGAATATTATATATTTTCAATTTTATATATTTATTTATTTTTATCGAACTACTGACATTTATTGTTTTTCACTCAGCCCGAGCAGAATTGGGAAGTGGATCTAGCGGATCTTGAATCCCAGGTTGACGATAACACTGCTGCAGTCATCGTGAATAATCCCTCTAACCCTTGTGGATCAGTGTTTTCACGAAACCATTTAAAAGCAATCCTAGATGTCGCTGCCAGGAACTTCGTTCCCATAATTGCCGATGAGATTTATGAACATTTTGTAAGTTATCATAATTACCATGTGTCTTATTCTTATTGGTTTGTCACCTCGTAACATAAGTCTAACTTCTAAATTTATATGCGTGTAATTAAAGGTGCAGACAGTACATCCGAAGCACGAAGTTAGTGTTGTTTGTAAAACATTTTTAGTACGTAAATATTAACTTCAAACTGATTAAGAAAGAAAGTGTGAGAATTTGTCTAAAAAATGTGCATGTTATTGGTTTTAGCGAAACATTACACAATAAGCTATCTGCGCTCTTGTCATAACGGGAATCGAACCCAGGATTTTAGGGTTATAAATCCCTAAACTTATCACTCACCTATCGGGGTACTTGACTAACAATATCTAAACAAATTAATTTTAAGATGGTTTTAATTTACAATTTAAACTGCCTCTGTTTTAGTCCCGGAAGTGCCCTAACAGAACCGGCATAAACCTGGGTTTTCTTCTCTAATATCACATTTCATGTTGGGTACAACAAACAAGGAAATGAATACATCTCATGACAGGGCAATATTATGAAACATCCACATAGCACGAAATATCACATCATAGCTGTATACGGATTTTTTTTTCTTTTTCCTTTAAATTATTACAAATATTAAGATCCTAAAAACATTAATTAATGAATAATAATTTACTTGTTGCTCTACTTATCTACATATAATTTGATGACGTCATAATTCACATTTGAAAGCTTACCAAATGGTTGTAGTATTTAACCTCTATCCCAGTTGATTCTGCCAATGTACGATAAAGAGGAAAGCCAGGCCTGGGAACGAGGATATTTTGACCAGGATTGGCTAACACAGTGATGCACATTTCCAACGCATGAGAACAGCCACTGCTTAGAATAACATCCTATACAATAGAGTAGAAAAACATTGGTAATATAGTTTATTTTGTTTTTAAAATAAAATACCATAAAAAAGAAGAACGAAAAACGAAATTAAAACCAAAAAGAAACATTACATGAAATCATATCAATATGACCTTCAAACAGTTATATTATTCTAGAATTTACAGAATTCTCCGAGTTTTTTAAAGAGCTATAATATATATCATTTAAATTTTAAGTTTTCAGTAAAAAAATATACATGAAACATCAGGTAGATAACAATCTACTAAATCATTTGATTATATCAAAGTTCATCGCTTATCAACTAGAAATATCCGGGGTCGTGCCCTTGTAAAGGCATACCAGTTGATGATAATTATGTTGAAAATAAATACAAAATTCAAGGAAAGAAAAGTCATCTATAAATGTTTTAAATTTAGTGATTCGCTGAGTGGAATTTGAAAATGATTTTAAAGTATTTAAAATTGAAAATATATTAATAAATGTGATTATAATTGATGCTTTACATTTCGCAAGAACGTTCTAGCAAAACAACAGCCAAGAATCTTGCATAAATCTTTTGTATCTGTATGTTAGTAACCTTAAGAAGAGAAGGGAAAATAACCTACAAAGAGCGGTGGTTATGTAACGTAATTTTATGCATTCCTATCACGTGAGATTTATAAGCTGGTTTAAAATCTAACGGAAAAACAACCCGAACAAGAACGACAGTCCCAGGAAGAGGTTAGCTGAACGTTTCGTAACTCTTCTTCCCGCTGCGCTGCCTGGATGATACTAAATCCGATAACAACCAGATATGATAATTACGATATCCACAAGGAGCCAGATTTTTGAATTTATTATACCAGGATAACTTTGACTTCAAAAGTTTTATTTTACATTCTGAATATAAGTTTTTACAGGGAATGACGTACATGGTGCATAATTACAACAGCCTCACGTCTTATAAGTACGTCATTTTCCGAGTAAACACTACGAACGAAAAATACATCTATGACGGAATGTTTTTTTGTGTTTAAGCGTGAAGCACTGTACCAACTGTGGGTGTTTAAGCCCTCAAGCATACCGCTGAGCCACCAGACTTAGACGGTAGAAATCTTGGCTACATCTCTATTGTGAAACGTGCTGCTTTGAACAAAAAGTGACGGAACTGCTTTGACGTTTCTGCCAAAGTTCTCGACTCAACTTCTACATCTCCTCACTCCAATCCACTTCCCCTGTCTTACAACAATCTTCTTGGAGAGTGAACGGTACTGAAATTCCTCACAGATATTTTGATCGTTTTTAGCCAATTGGTTCGTGTTTTCCACGTTTTCAAAATAAAAAAAAGAGGGAGGAGTGCAGTCTCCTTAAAATAACCTTCAAAACGTTTAAGGTAAGACATCTAATGTGCATTACAAGAGCTTCTGAAAAACCCATTATAGGCAGATAATTCACTTTTACTTGTAGACTTTCACTGGATCTGTTGGGCTTTCACCAAGTTCAGAGCTGGGTATGCAATTTGCCGCCCAAAACTTAGTCAACTTGCACCTAAACTTAATTATAACGTTACTATGATTACCTTGTCCAAAAATTGGTCTGCCATCATCCCAACTGGGCCAAGTACTACCATTCAAGTAGCCCCAAGAATAACCCCAATGGCAGCCTAGAGTAGGATTCCCAACAAAACACCAAAGGTCATCACGAATTCACCCAATTAAAGTAGATCACTATCTATAAGTGACATTGTCAGAAGCTGACTACTGAATTGACTGAGGCTTGGGCATTCTAGAACAATGAGGATGGCTAGCTGTGGTAGCGAGCTATGCTTCTTTTGTAACTCTAGAAGGAAGTATGTTGTTTGTGAGATGAGCTGGCTACACCCCGAGACACCATTAGAACCACCATAAAAGCTAATAAAAATACAACTACCACACTTAAGAATCTACTGACGGGGCTATAATGAGGGAAGAAATATTTTCTACTTACCCTGAGTAAATGATATATATATATATATATATTTGTAGTTTGTATATTACCTATTTAAATGTGAATCTTTTATACACCCTTTTATATCATTTATTTTATTTAAGTGTATAACCTATAAACTTATGGGTATCTCTGAACTTTTTAATAATAATTTTGAGATTTTCTTCTTTGTTAATTTATTTAACTCCTGCTTAATTTCCATATCTATTCGTTTATTTTAATATGTTGTATTCCTGTATGTTTTGTGTTCTTAGTCCAGTCAGTCAAGATTTCAACATCAAACTAATTGCAACAGAATTTTTTTTGCAAGAATAATGTAAAACTATAATTCATGAACAATACATCAAAAGTCTAGAAAAATCTAAGTAGGGGAAATTACAAAAAAAAAAAAAGATTTTAAAAAGAAAATTTTGCCATTTTATAAGTGGTACATACAAGCCAC
>NW_013672677.1:8214-13583 GCF_000517525.1 Limulus polyphemus
GGGAAATTACAAAAAAAAAAGATTTTAAAAAGAAAATTTTGCCATTTTATAAGTGGTACATACAAGCCACCGTATAATGTATGCTTTTCTCAAAAATTTGTTAGTGACCGGTGATACACACTGTTGAAGTAGTGAGAAGAAAACAAACTAGAAATGGTAAGTTTCTTGCATTGTATTGTTTATTGTATGTGCAAAACGTATATTCTAGTTGATTTATACTGCTAAAACGTCCGTAAATTATGCAAATAGACGATGAATCAGATTGTGTCATGCGTTTTCTCGGCGGCAGATAGGCCTTGTGAGCTTTGCCCTAAATCAAATACAAAAATACAATGCGTTTCGCGGATGGCAAACATGTAAAAATAATGCGTATTTATATGTATAAAGTGATGGAAAGCTATTGTTTTTGATAAATAACGCTAAATTTATAATATAAGCTTCATTATAATGCCTTACAAAAGAAATTAAAAAAAATCAGTGGCGTGACTTGGTCGATTTTCACAACTACGGAAGTCCATTTCGTGCCATAATTTGGAAAAATCATAAAAATTACAAAAAAAAAAATAAAACAACAGCATTTTGCTCACGTTGATATTATTATTGTGTGTTCCTATGTTTAACAATGTATTATATGAATTATATATATAAACAGTCATATTTGTAGATGAAACCCCAGATATAAAACGTCCTAATATATGTAGCGCCTTAATATATATATAAGAAATTAACGCTACTTTTAATGAAAAACTAACACCCTGGAGGTATTTCATAAAGACTCATTAGATAATCTATATATTCAAACTGTTTTATGTATCAAGAAATCTCTATGTACTACATGACAATTAGAACATCAGAAATTAAACTTAAAGTGGAAATATAGACAGTGGTCATTGCACCACCAAGAAATGAACTACTTGGACCAGGAGTTATTAGCACTATTTCTTCAGCTAGTGAATAGGGCATAATGGAACCAAATGCTTAATATAAAGGCTTGAAAAGAGGAAATTTTATTCAAAATTCCTAAATATCGAAGATTATTACGACTCTTTTTTCCAAAATTAGTCCGTTTTTAACTATGTTTTCATTCTGGATAAAAATAATTATATTTTATAAGCTTTTGAAGCGATATAACATTTTTTCATTAAAGTTGTTATGCTTCATTCTTGAATTTTTCTAAAAAATAAAGATAATCAGATACTTCACACTTAATTTTGCTGATATAAGTCACAGAGTAAATTAAAATGATTGATTATTCCATCCATTTCTAAAGTAACCTATAATATTTTTTGAAGTAGTGACTCATCACAAAATGGATGGCACAAATAAGTTTAAAAACGTTTTAATGTTATGTACATTCTTTCGTGTGCGTGCTTCCAGAGGATCATCAATGACATAACCGACAGTGAATTCAACTGACACACCTGCCCACGAAGAACTATACCAGCGATAGAATGGTCAGTGACAACAAGAGGCAAGACACGATCCCATTAATATATCGTAGGCCTCAGAAGATAAAAGCATCGAAAGAAAACTTGATGACTGGACAATTTAGTGTGTGTTTTATTTTTTGTTTTAGGATTGTTAATGGACTTCATAATCCAAGAAGTAGGTAATGTTTTGTAAGCCATATGTTTTTAAAGTTGCAATTTAGAAGTTAGCTAGAGGAAGCTTTGCGTCTTAATGATAATGTTAAGTTCGGGAAGTTAAAATAGATCTAGATAGAGTATCTGGAACGATATAAGGTTGTGACGCAAAGTCTTCTTTTAAGAATTTGACTAAAAGTTCAATGGAATAACTACGAAAGATGCCCCCTCCCCACATAAAAAATAATCGGGCCCCCTAAATTTATTCCTTTTGTAGGGAATTCGTAAGTTTGTCAGGTAAAGTTCTAATATATTCGAAAGCTTGATGATTGAACAATTTAATGTGGTGTTTTATTTTTTGCATTAGAATTGTTCAATGAATGGACTTAACGATCCAGGAAGTGGGCAATGCTATAAGCCATATGTTTTTAAAGCTGCAACAAAGAAGTTAGCTAGAGAGAACTACGCATGGACTGGACGTTATTTTTCAAGCGCAAAGAAAGAAGCACGTCACAATATTTTTTATTCATACTAGTAATGTTCAAGTCCCTATTGTCACAGCCTAGCACGGGCAGGTAGTTAGAGTGGTGACTCGCAATCTGGGGGTCATGGGTTCGAATCCCCGTCTCTCCAAACATTCTCGCCCTTTCAGCCGTGGAAACATTATTATGTGACGGTCAATTCCAGTATTCATTGGTAAAAGAGCAGCCTAAAAGTTGGCGGTGGGTAGTGATGACGAGCTGGCTTCACTCTAGTCTTTCACCGCTAAATTCGGAAAGGCTAGCGCAGATAACCCTCGTGTGGCTTTGCGTGAATTTCCAAAGAAACCAAACCCTGTTGCCAAGATTAAGATTAAAATTTCCTCGTAATTGTAAAAAACGATACCTGAATACTGTTCTATCACCCTGTTAAGTACATCACACAAATGAAATAAAGATACAATACACCGCCGTATTTAAAGAATGATAAATTATGATACAAAAGTTTATTATAATATTCACTGAAGACGAAAGATTATCGTCTCTCTCTTATAAATGTTGTTTATAAATATAATATTGCCAAAATATAATAAACATTAAAATAAATTTACGATAGTGAGATTGTCTCAAAAAAAGATGCTCATCATTCATTCAACAAAATCCTGTGACGTTCTTTCACGGTGTGACGCAAGCAAGGTTCTGAAGAAAGCTGCAAGGTGGCGAAAAGGGAATATTCAAAATGAAATAAAATAAATTCCGAATCTTCAACTATCACATCTAAAGACAAATATATAGCTTATTTTAAAACGAATATCGTTCAAGAAGCTTAGAAAGCTTATTACTATTATTAGTTTTATCAGCAAAAATACTAATGAAATATCATATATTATTTTTGGTAGAAAATGGATATGGTACGAAGAAATTAT
The DNA here is from genome assembly GCF_000517525.1 of Limulus polyphemus. Lineage (NCBI taxonomy): Eukaryota > Metazoa > Arthropoda > Merostomata > Xiphosura > Limulidae > Limulus > Limulus polyphemus. Next base: position 11,203 of record NW_013672677.1, read on the forward strand.
TCTCACGATGTGGTAAATATTTTGTCTATAATTTTCGTTTTCTTCTTTAGCATCCAATTTCTGTACAGTCACAAGGGGGAGATAAAAGAAAATAAAAACAAAAGCACGTTTCTTTTATAATTTATATGGCAAACAAAATCTAAGTAATAAAACGTTTAGCCTTGAGTAGTGTCTACCAGTTGAATGTAGAAAATGTTAATAAATACTGAAAGAGAAAAACAATACGTCTGCCTTACCTTGGCCTCAATAGATGCTCCTGGACAAGACGTATAAAGTGCCACGGCTTCGCGAGCTTCCTCCAAACCTATGGAATAATAAGAAAAAGAAAAATCTACCAAATAGTTTGTTTACTTTATATTACTTCTTTTCTTTCTCTGATTTGTCTGACTTCTGATTTATAGTTATATGTCAATTGCTGTTCTAAACAACATCAAATTATTCGAAAAACTTTAAACATAGTAGGGCTTATTAATATAGACTATTGTTGGTTGTTGCTAAGGCAAAGCATGTTTCTTTTCCTACTTCTTTTTTTTAATTTCGTGCAAAGGGCTTTCTGTGCTTAAGAAAAAGCTCCACGAAGGGCTACCTGTGTTTTGCCCACCGTTTGTATCGAAACCAGCGTTTTAGCGTTATAAGAACTCAGATACACTAATAAGACACGGGGGTATTAACATGGGAAAAACCAACACACAATATTTCTTCCAATACCGCTAGAGCAAATCAAAATATAAACTGAAAAACAACGATTATATTCCTGACAGAAACAACATAAATTAAACAAATACAAGTTACAGAAAACCTGATTGAATAATTGTGAATCAATAAAATTTGTTTGGTTTTCATGTATAGTCCTTTACTCATTAGTGTAACTGATACGTGAGTAGCGAATCTAAGAATAGGTTAGTTCTCTTTACGTCATCTTCTCTTCACTGGAATTCACGTTTTGCTTGAGGAAAAAAATCTTAAGTAAACCAATAACACTTTTGTCTTATTTATATCGAGTAATAAATACCTTTGGCCTATTTATAAAACTGAGCTGACTTTATAATCAAAACATATATAAAAGTGAAGACTACGTTTTCCTGTAAATTACTCTTTTGTTTGAAAGTTTCTATGGTACAAAGGAAAGAAAGAAGTTGGTTAACGTCTATTTATTTTGAACTTTGATGTTGATCATCCTAAAATACAAGTTCTATGTGTGCATTCAATGATTACAATACTCACATTAGCATGACACCAATATGAGTCAGATAATAAAAGAAAATGAGTACAAAATTGGATCCATACTAAACAAGTAAACAATTAACGTTAATATGTTATCTATATTTATTGATTACTTATATATACATACACATGTTATATACTAGTGTTTATACGTATATAGATCATCAAATCATTTAGAGAAAATTATGTATTTTTAGTTCAGTATTAAATTCTAACTTGTAGTAAGCTCTCTACTTCAAAAAAGTGCTCTGAAGTTAATCACGTGTCTGACATTTTGTACAAAACATAATATTTCATGTCTGGCAAGTTAATGACTTATATATAAACATGCATATACACACTATAAATGCACATTGTTACCGAAGTTCTTTTGACGTACAAGTTTAAAATACTGTTGCGTCATCGAGGTCACGTGACTGGTGTGGCGCCACCTATTTTCTAGAACTATCCCGTACCTTGGCGAATGCTCTAGTATTTACTAGATATAGAGTAGTCTGGTATATAAAAGAGGGTGACAACGTGACGGGAGAATAATGTAATGTGTGTGTAGATAGTGAGTAATTGAACTGCAGTCAGAAGTATTATTGACGTTCGTTGATATAGCGTTTGTTTTAGCGCGATTGTTGAAAATAAGTGTATCGTTAAGTTGTATTCGGAAAGAATAAACCAGTTTTATTAAGTAAGGACTTGTGTCGCTAAAGTTTCGTCGGAACGAAGTTACGGAAAGTTAATTAACAAACGGAGACGTAACAAATTTGTGTCAGGAGTGGGATAAAAAAATGGAAACGAGAAGCGGCAAATCAAACTACAGCATAGCAGACTTGATGGCTGCAATACAAGAGCAGCAAAAGAAACAAGAAGAACGAGAAAATAAAACTACAGCATAGCAGACTTGATGGCTGCAATACAAGAGCAGCAAAAGAAACAAGAAGAACGAGAAAATGAACGAGAAAAGAAACAAGAAGAACGAGAAAAGAAACAAGAAGAACGAGAAATTAAACAAGAAGCAAGATTACAGCAGTTGTTAGAGGAAAAAGAAAAGAAACAAGAAGAACGAGAAAATGAACGAGAAATTAAACAAGAAGCGAGATTACAGCAGTTGTTAGAGGAAAAAGAAAAGAAACAAGAAGAACGAGAAAATGAACGAGAAATTAAAC
>NW_013672677.1:14424-15378 GCF_000517525.1 Limulus polyphemus
TTTGTCATAGACTCTGCGTCTCAGCAAACCCTTGTGATAATCAAGGTGTTAGATCACGAAGGAGTTCCAGAAGCCATACAGAAGCTTTATGGTGTGACAGGACATTCTACAAGATTGTGGGGACCAGTGTGGGTGACTATTGAGCTCATGGGCATAAAGGACAGACAGGAAGTATACTTGGCTGACATTGAAGATGAATGCATCTTAGGATTGGACTATCTACTACCGAGAAAATTTGTAATTGATTTTGATAAAATGATGTTTGGGAATAACGAAGGCCAAGTTCCGGTAACTGTTAAAAGAGAGGTTGAACTAATTAGGTGCCATCAGTTTTGAGAAGTGAAACGGTGAAGCTCTTGATGAAGTTACTACCACTGATGTGACTGTTACCGATGATAGGACATTTACTGATGAAGCAGATGAACCTCATATGAAGCAGAAGCCAACAAGACGGAGACCAGTACGGAAGAAGTGCCGACTGGAAGAGTTGATGATGGTGAAGTGGAACCAAATATAGATATCAGGGCAGAACAGGAGAGGGACCAGGATTTGAGGCTAATGATTGATTTTCTAAAAGCGAGTGTTGTGCGCCCTGCTTGGGAGAAGGTGTCTAGTCTAAGCCCCGTGACAAAGCACTATTGAGCACAATGGGACCAGTTGAAGCTTGAAGATGGTATTCTTGTACGGAGATGGGAAACTACCGATGGGAAATTGACGACTTGGCAAACGGTTATTCCGAGGAAGTTACGGGAAGTTGTGCTGCATCAATCTCATGATAATTTAACAGGAGGACATCTCGGAACCAAGAAGACATTGAGTCACATACGACAAAGATCTTACTGGATAGGTATGAGGCGAGATGTGGAAGAATGGTGCCAGACATGCAGTACATGAAGAGCTAAAAGGGGACCCAAGCATAAGGGATGCCCACCTTATGAAGAGTTGCCTGAGAAT
>NW_013672677.1:16298-17394 GCF_000517525.1 Limulus polyphemus
TTAAGAGACTTTGTTGAATTGTAATTTTGTTGATTGTAATTCTGTACATTTAATTAAGTTATTGTTAATTGTTATTGGTTTATTGTAAGTGGCAATTGTTCGGGACGAACAATACTAAGAGGGGCAGTGTTGCGTCATCGAGGTCACGTGACTGGTGTGGCGCCACCTATTTTCTACAACTATCCCGTACCTTGGCTAATGCTCTAGTATTTACTAGATATAGGGTAGTCTGGTATATAAAAGAGGGTGACAACGTGACGGGAGAATAATGTACTGTGTGTGTAGATAGTGAGTAATTGAACTGCAGTTAGAAGTATTATTGACGTTCGTTGATATAGCGTTTGTTTTAGCGCGATTGTTGAAAATAAGTGTATCGTAAAGTTGTATTCGGAAAGAATAAATCAGTTTTATTAAGTAAGGACTTGTGTCGCTAAAGTTTCGTCGGAACGAAGTTACGGAAAGTTAATTAACAAACGGAGACGTAACAATACGTAGGTGTTACCTTTAATGTTTTGGAGATACGTATGAATATTAACTGTGACTAAAAAATGTATAGTACGGTAGTCAATGCCAAGTAACACAAATTTAAGTTTCATTCTTTCTATTAGGGGTCATGTCAAAAATGTCTACTCCGATAGTCACGGGCACGTATTATCAACAGAGTTTGATCAATCTATATTTTTTCTTATACAATATTTGGATGCAAATAATTTATTCATACGAACCCAGACCTACTAAACATATAATCATAATACTAGCACACAAATGAACTTCAACCAACAATTACAGATACAGTAATAAAATAAAGGACGTCTTACATCATTTAGTTAAATTGTACATCATTATCCTGTGAGAACTACCACCAAATAAACGAGTTAGTATTTATTAGCAAGTTATTATATTTAGATCAGAGAACACTTTTTTGAATGTGAAACTGAGCAAAGTGAAAACAAAACTATTTACGATAAATAACTATATATTACAAAAATAACATGAGTGTACTTTCTGATGTAGCTTTTAAATTAGGGCGAGAATACCGAGTCTCGGAGATTGTAACATCAGATATAGGCCTAGCTTAGGGCGAGAATACTGATCC
>NW_013672677.1:18394-19528 GCF_000517525.1 Limulus polyphemus
CGCAGCACAACTTCTCGTAACTTCCTCGGTGTAACTGTTTGCCAGGTCGTCACTTTCCTATCTCTGGAGAAGAATACCATCTTCAAGCTTTAACTGGTCCCATTGTGCCCAATAGTTTTTGTCACAACACTTAAGCTAGACACCTTCTCCCAAGCAGGGTGCAAAACACGTGCTTGTAGAAAATCAATTATTGGCATCAAATCTTGGTCTTTCTCCTGTTCTGCTTTAATATCAACACTTGGTTCCACTTCACCATCATCAACTCCTTCCGTCACTTTGACTTCAGCTTGATGACACCTGGTTAGTTCATCCTCTCTCTTTTGCAGCAATGTCTGCAGTCATTTCTGCAGGGTCTTCAGCTCAGTCCATTGGCATTTCCATGAGATTTTCCTTCTATGTATTCAATATCATAATTATACTGGTCTAACTTTCCGATCCAACGTGCCAGTTGTCCCTCTGGGTTATTTAATGATCTAAGCCAGCATAATGCAGCATGGTCTGTCCTGATGGTAAACCTGCATCATAGAGGTAAGAATTGAAATATGCCAGATTCTTTACTATAGCAAGAAGTTTCCTGCATGTTACTCAGGACCTTACTGAAGTAGGCCACCATATGTTCGTTTTCACGCACTTTCTGATATAACACTCCTCCAATTCCGACATTACTAGCATCACAATACAGTATGTACAGCAGTGAGGGATTTGGAAGCTTTAAAAGTGGAGCTGAGGCCAATTTTTCTTTAAATGTATTGAAAGCATGCTGGCAAGAAACTGTCCATTCAAACTTCTGGCTTTTGTTTTTCAAATTATGTAATGGAGAAGCTATAGTTCCAAAGACTTTCACAAACTTTCGGTAAGAAACTTCTTAACTCTCCCACATTGTCTGGTGTTGGCCAATCACGCACTGCTTTCATCTTGCCATGATCAATTCGCACACCATGCTCACTTACAATGAAAAGCACCTCTTTCTGGAACAAGCAGCATTTCTTGGGATGGAGTTTGAGGTTTACTGCTTTCAAACGCTTGAATACTTCCTCTAGCTGGGATAATTCCTCATCAAAAGTTGCTGAAAATACAATGACATCATCCAGGTACACTAGGGCTATCCTCCATTGTAGGCCTTCCAGTACTCTT
>NW_013672677.1:19879-27547 GCF_000517525.1 Limulus polyphemus
TAGGCCATCCATGACCTTCTCCATCTCTTGTCGCCTTGCTGAAGCTATTCTCCTTGGAGGGATCTTTATTGGACAGTGATTGTCTGTGTTTATTCTGTGCTCCACAAGGTCTGTGCAGCCGAGGTCATGATCTACTGTTGAAAAGATGTCTGCATAATTCGCCAAAAGTTCCCTAACCTGAAGAGCCTGTGATGATGACAAATGGACTATGCTCTTCTTATAGAGGTCAGTTAAATGTTCTTTCTTTATGTTTGTATTTCTTGGCTTAACATTGAATAGCTCTACCTCCTGGCACAAATACCCATCAATGTCCCTTCCTTAAGTGTCTGCTCACATTTAGAGAAATTAGCCACTGTTATGGGTACTACTTGATGACCTGCCACAAGTGACCTTCCAATTTTCACGTCTGTTGACCTGGATGGGTCTTCCACTGCTTCCATAAGCATTGGGCTTTCTTGGGGATGTTCATTTATTCTACCCCAAATTATCGTCTCTGACATAAGGAGTATTGTAGTTGACTTAAGTGCTGTGACATGCAAATCAACAGATGCAGCAACACTTACCAGAATTTGGCCCTTGTTGTTCCCAACGTCATTTTATTAAAGTTAACTACACACTTCCTCAGTAGTGAGTAGTCCAACTCTAATATGCATGGGTCTTCAATGTCAGCCAAGTGTACTTCGTGTTTGTCCTTTATGCCCATGAGCTCAATAGTTACCCACACTGTACACCACAACCTTGTATAATGTCCTGTCACACCACGAGGTTCTGTATGGCTTCTGGTACTCCTTTGTGATCTAGCACTTTGATGCTCACAAGGGTTTGCTGAGATGCAGAATCTATGACAAAGTTCCACTTTTGGCCATCCAGCATTCCTATCATGTAGACACTACATGTGCTTGCCATTTTACACTTAGTTGTTGGGACTTTCACAATGGGGGGTTGGTGGGCGTCCCTCAACACAAACCATTAATGGTTTCAAAAAGCTGACTTATTGGTAGTATTCTTCTTACACTGGCTCTTCATATGTCCTTGCTCTCCAGAGTTCCAACAACCTTTCTGGGTAACAGCCTTTCTTCCTGTGGCATCTTTCCTGTGTTGAAGTTGCCAGCATTGAGCTCTCTTGTGTCCAGGTTTGTTATAGTGCCAGCAAAGTCCCTCAAACTTCTCTGAAAGCTTCCCTTTTCTGACCTTGAATCCTGATGACTGTAACAACCTTGGTATCTCTGTGCTGGACTTAACGTAGGATTTGAATTCAAGAGCTCTGGCCATTGCATCCTGCATAGTAGAGGGGTGTGCTTGCTTTATTTGTATCTTCAGTTGTAGACTGTCCAAAGCGTCTACAAACCAATCCTTCAGCAACAGCTTGAAGACATCGGGTGGTGCAGTTGGGTAGGCCTTGTGTGCCATACTTTCCAAATCCTGTGCCAGCTCTTGCAGGCTCTCCCCTTTAGCACAGACCCTGGTCCTAAACCTAGCACTGTAGACTTCGGACTGATTTTGAGTTCCATACCTGATTTCTAGAGCAGCTACCAGTGCTCTATAGTTGTGCCTGTCGTCTGCTGACAACTGTCCAAATATTTCCAATGGTTGTCCCTTCAAGCTCGTTGCCAGGTACACTGCTTTCTGGTCCTCTTTCCATCCATTCATTTTTGTCAGGAGCTCAAATTGTGCTCTATATGCTTCCCATGATGCCTTCCCATCGAATTACTGTGGCTTCCTTCGTACTAGATCACCCCTATTGCTGGCACTCATGTCTAGAATGTGATTTCTAGCAGGACTGAAGATGTCTGCATTAGGGTTTAGCTGCAGGGTCTGGAAGGAGCTTCCTGTGGTCTGGGGCTCATTAGGTCCATGGCTAATATATCCTCCCTGTGTAAAAGACAGTAAATCGTCCTTTAATGTATTTAATTCACTTTGAATTTTACTAATGTTTTCCATTTCTACTTCATACTGATACTGTACTCTCTCTCCTTGTTCTTTTTGTAACTGTTGCTGACTTCCCGCAACTGTAGGAGACTTTCTTCCTGCTTCTTTTCTCGTTCTTCTTGTTTCTTTTCTTGTTCCAGTTGCCACTGGTGCTGGTTTGCTTGCCACTGCTGTAGTCTCTCTTCTTGTTTCTTTTCTTTCTCATCCAACCACTGCTGTAGTCTTTCTTCTTGTATCTTTTCTTTCTCCTCCAACTACTGATGTAGTCTCTCTTCTTGTTTATTTTCTTTTACCTCCAACCATTGCTGTGGTTTCTCTTCTTGTTTATTTTCCTTCTCCTCCAACCACTGCTGCAGCCTCTCTTGTTGTTTCTTTTCTTTTTCCTCCAACCACTTCTGTAGTCTCTCTTCTTCTTTATTTTCCTTCTCCTCCAACCACTGTTGCAGCCTCTCTTCTTGTTTCTTTTCTTTCTCATCCAACCACTGCTGTAGTCTTTCTTCTTGTATCTTTTCTTTCTCCTCCAACCACTGCTGTAGTCTCCCTTCTTGTTTATTTTCTTTTACCTCCAACCATTGCTGTAGTTTCTCTTCTTGTTTATTTTCCTTCTCCTCCAACCACTGCTGCAGCCTCTCTTGTTGTTTCTTTTCTTTTTCCTCCAACCACTTCTGTAGTCTCTCTTCTTGTTTATTTTCCTTCTCCTCCAACCACTGCTGCAGCCTCTCTTCTTGTTTCTTTTCTTTTTCCTCCAACCACTTCTGCAGTCTCTCTTCTTGTTTATTTTCTCGTTCTTTTTGTTTTTTTCTTTTTCCTCCAACAACTGCTGTAATCTCTCTTCTTGTTTTTTTCTCGTTCTTCTAGTTTCTTTTGCTGTTCTTGTATTGTTGCCATCAAATCAACTAAGTTGTAGTTTGATTTGCGTATCTGCTTGCTTGTTTGTTTCCGGTAGAGCTTCTTACCGAGGATCTTCAGCGATACGAGTCCTTTCTTGATTAAACCAGTTTATTCTTCCTTGAAGCAAACTTTCAGCACACAGAAAGTTCCACAATCAGTACGTTTCTCGTCACTTTAAACTTAACAACGTTTATAATACAAGCTATAAATCACAGCGATTCACTATCTCGAATACTTCGCTCTCGACGAGTGCAAAACACACACACTTTATGGCTCATTAGCTCGAAACTAACATAATAATAAATTTCACGGAACTCAAAGTAACTACCGCTCTCTCTTCAGTCATCCACGCTCTCTTTCTACCAGGCTTAAATACTAATGAAGATGGCATCTCAATCATACTCGGATTTCCCGGATCATTCAAGAACGCGCCAGCAGAGTAACGTGACTTCCGCTGTCATGACAATGTGTATTTGTTTGTACACGACGAATACGAAAGAGGAAAAGAAAAACACCTAACATGCAAATTTTATTATATTACCATCTTGCGGCTAAAATTTTATTTGGTCAAACACTGACGTTTTTTAAATCTACTTTCAGATCACAGTACTTAAAGATGATGTCGCTCTTTAAACTGGCCATTAAAACAATTTTAGTGAGACGTAAAAATACGAAGACTTGTACGTTTGTTAGTAGTTAAGCAAAAAGCTACACAATGGGCTATCTGTGCTCTGCCCATCACGGGTATCGAAACCCGGATTCTAGCGTTGTAAGTCCGCAGACATACCGCTGTGCCACTGGGGGGCTAAGACTTGTACAGCTTTAAGATCTGCATTAAGAAGTTTTATAAACACAAAAATGTCCAAAAGTTTTAATTTCCATTTACTTTGATAGAAAAATATTTCACTTTGATGCTTTAATAATTCCTTCTATATAGTATATTTATGCGAAACTTTTCACTGCTTTGATGAACAACGACAACTATATTTTGTATTTTTTCGGTGAGCTCTTTTAAAATATAAACACTACTACTAGTTTATGGACTAAGTTTTACAAAAACAATTGTCACTACTCTTAACGAAATTAATAAAATCAGCTACTTTATTTATATTCACCGATTTAAGTGACGCTATTTTTTTATTGTTATCAACCCTAGAAGCCCAGTAGAGAACTATCTGAGCAATTATTTATTTTGATGTTCTATTTCTTGATCTGCCAATCCGGGTGTCACAGCATAGATTAAATGAGTAAATATATTTAAGCATAGAGGTGTATTATTTTATCTATATTTCATCCTTTGTTACATCTAATGGTAAATTAAATTCTAATAACAAGCTGAATTAAGAATTAGTAGACAATTTTCCTGGTGATAGTGGAATCCCGATATGGAAAAGATTTAAATTAGTCCATATTTAAATTAATTTAATTTTGTAAGATTGACTTAATTATCTACAAAACTATTTTAGAGAGCATTAATTATTTGGATAATTTTAAGACATTATTTATTAAGGATTAATTCCCAGTTTTACACAGGTTTAAACATTTTGCACATCCTTTATATGTACACAAGCACGTAAACAACAAAGTGGAAGAATGATTTCCAACAACTCACCACTTGATAGGGCGATCATGTACTTCTCTGGATTTGGTGTAAGTTTCATGCTCTCTATAATCTTGTGAATTGGACTCGAGGTGTTGACGGCTACCTTTGAAGGCATTACATTCCAGGAACGTCTAGTCACAAAATCTGGAAACTCTTCATCAAAATCGTGAACCTGAGAAGAGATATAAACAACTCTAGAAGCATTTTGTGTTAGTATGTAACACAACACAGTTAATTCTTCTACTTATTAAAGTAGGGCAGTTTGTAGAATAACAAGAAAATGATAAGGAGTGATCAAAAAGCTGTACAGAAATCACTAGCCAGTTTCTGTGGTTTGTTGTAGCTTTTCTTGTATTACTTTGTTGTGTTGTCTTTTTTTGCATCAAGAATTTGCCAAAAAAGTTTTAAAAGCCCATAAATTATTATTCTGGTTAGATGCACTACACAGTTATTTTGAAATAGAAGGGCGAATTGTGCATATTTTTGCAATTTAGCAGTGTTTAAATACAACGTTTAAGTAAGACCTTGGGCTTTATTATAACAGCTGTTGCAAAAGATAAATTATATTTAAATAATTTCGTAATTTTATTGGCTACTGACGTGATAACGTCACACGAACATGCATGGTTGCCTTGAAGATGTTGAAACTACCAATCATTGCTGATTTTAATTTGAAACACCTACTCACCTAGTTTATATATTAGACGAGTTTTTCTGATGAAATTATCTGGATAAACAAGAACAACACGATGGAGTTATTTCATACATTCCGTTGCTTGTAATTATCAAACCATAACATACATTTGGTGGACTTAAGTGTGGATACATGCGGGCCATGGTTAACGCAGTCTCAGATTTTAACACTCGTGGTGTTATTCACGTTATAAGAGCTATCAACACCAGTTTATTGAAACAAACTGTTTTTAAATTATTTTGCTGAAGATGTTTAAGTGTTTTCATTGTCTGCCGCCATTTACATGGGCGCACAGCTGTATGCAACTGAGTACTGTAGATGGCAAGAATGTGATATTAAACACTGTTCTTAAATCAACAGTTGTCTGCAGAAGATCAAGATACACCAACGCTTTCAGATAATCCCTTAACCAGAGATCTGTAGGTGTGTGATCAGTTGGCCAAAAGTGCGTGAAAATTCCTACTAATGGTTCATTCACTGAAAGCAATTGTTTAGTTGTTTTTTTGTCTTTTTTTACAATATTGATAATATAACCACACTGAATGCTGATGATGTCATTGCTGGTAAACCCTAGCCATACAGTGACCTTTAGGTCACGATGGGACCGTTGAGCTAAAGCATATGGAATAGTCTTATCCCAGATAATGCAGTTGTGGGCGTTTACTGTCAAAATATTAGCTCCATCTGCACCTATGCGTGTAACTGTTGTTTTCGAGGAAACATTTTGGTAATTTGTATTTAAAATTACACATTTCAAAGGACATAACCTCGAATGACCGGCTTTCAAACGTTAATTCTCGAAAAATTGTTAAATAGGAGCGATAAAAAACCAAAAATATTCTTATATAACAACAATTTCCAAACATAATTCCTGTCGCATTTTTAATTAGGAATAATAAAAACACCAAAATATTCTTATAGAGTCAGCGGATAACAGCTTTCAAAAATTAATTTTTGTAATACTGTTAACAAGGGACAATAAAAACACCAAAAATATTCTTAGATTCAACGAATAACAACTTCCAAACATTATTCCTGTAACGTTGTTAATTAGGAACAATAAAAACGTAAAAAAATGTTCTTAATGAGTCAACAAATAATAGCTCTCATACATTAATTTCCATAAAAGTGTTAACAATAAATACACCAAAAACGTTCTTATAGAGTCAACGAATGATAGCTTTCAAACATTATTCCTGTAACATTGTTAATTAGGAACAATAAAAACGTAAAAAAAAATGTTCTTAATGAGTCAACAAGTAATAGCTCTTATACATTAATTTCCATAAAAGTGTTAACAATAAATACATCAAAAATGTTCTTAATGAGACAACAACTGATAGCTCTCATACATTAATTTCTGTAAGGTTTCTAATTAGGGTATAGCAAAAGAGTTGCTTTTTTATTTTTGCTTGCGATCGAAGTACTAATATTACGTATTGCTTTTTTATTCTGTTTTTACTTTAGGTGTAAACTTGTTAGTATACGGAACGAATTTGCATTGCTCATTTCAATAAACTTTAATGTCTTTTTCTAACAGCCCCGCCCCCAGTGGCACAGCGGTATGTCTGCGGACTTACAACGCTAGAAACCGGGTTTCAATACCCGTGGTGGGCAGAGCACAGAAAGCCCACTTTGTAGCTTTGTGCGTAATTACAAATAAACAAACTTTTCTAACAGCATTAACGTATGTCGTTCACCTGAGTCCTGAGTCTCAAATGTTGTTACGAAATGCTCTTATTGATATTACTACTTAAACCAAACGTGAACAAAATTCATAATCTTTCAACTAATTTGTTGCTTTCTCATCACTTGAATTAGTTCAGTGTTTGTCTTGAAACTCTTAAGTTAATATGTCGTGTGGGATCTTTTATCTGATCCTAAGGCATTTTTTGTATTCCTCGTGTAAAAGATTTAATTATCTTGTCCCCCGTCTTCTTCTTTAACAAATATTGAATGATACTTAATAAAAGCTTCAGTTCACAAAATATTTCGTTTTTTATTCAACATGTACTTCTATACTCTCATTGTTTTAATATATATCTTATTTCCCTTTATATAATATCTGTGATTTCGTTTTTTCTGGATAATGCTTGACAAAAGGCTTTCACATAACACTAAAATTTGATGTTTTAGAATTAGAACGCTTCCGTGAAAAATAGTTTTGTTATTAGTAGACCTTCATCACACGTCCTAATATATTTTGAGGTATAAATGAAATAATTGGAATATAAATACATTAAGAATGTCAGTTCAAATACTTAAACAAGGAATGTACGCGCTGCTAAATAGATAAAAACAATATTACTACCTGAAAATGTTTTGTTTGCTGCAATGGAATTTTAAAGTTGTTTTATTTCCATTAATTCTATTGGTATTTGGAAGTAATGATAGTCAATAATTTAAAGTGTCAAGATATATTTTGTTTTAATTTGTTGTACATAGAAACAAAACACGAATGTATGGTGAGGATTAGTGGCAGTCTTCCTTCTGTCCCGAAGGCTGGATAAACGAAGATACTTAACATCAGTATCATTGAGTTAAGGTGTTC
>NW_013672677.1:28063-41793 GCF_000517525.1 Limulus polyphemus
TCCTTTCCTATTTTCAAATTTACCTGTCTCGGTCTCACGATCTAGGGTGTACTTGACATTGTTTGGAGAGTATTTCAAGGAAAATGTATAAAAGAAATTTAGAGATTTTTAATCACCTTACAAGTATTTCAATCTAAATGTCCCTGCCATTCTAAAAATGCCATTTTCAGTCTCATGTGTTACTTGTCCTTGTAATGTAATCGGTCAGCACCTCTACTTATAACTGTCAAGTGAAAGTCGAAGAATAATTGTAGAAATTCAAAAACACACGTACGAACAAAACACGGAAAACTTCAAATTATCAATTTCATAGAACAATATAAAAACGAACAATTGTTAGTCAACAATTCAATACGAACGAAGAATATTAGGTATGCTCAACATCAAATGTTAAACCCAATATTGTCGGCAAACAAAAACAATAATCAAGTTGACATCTAGAAAGATTGGAGAAAAGAAACGTGTTTTAATATTACCTGTAAATCCTTCAATTTCAGGTTGTCGCAAGTTCGATAATAACTGGAGAATTTCAAGCCTCTCTCACGAGATGAAGAAGGAAGTGATACCGTTGAAGAGTAAGGCATCTTAATTTATTTATGGTAGTAAACTATCTAGCAAAACAAAACCAGATTTAATTATTTGGTCTTATATTATAAGAATTGTTTTAACTGTCTATTATAAACATTCTACTAAGTACAATATGCATTTCTAGTCTAAACATTCTAGTCTAATCACACCTCTAATCTATATATTTTATAATTATTTCAATATTCATTTCTTGTACCAATGTTCTTCTTTTAGAGCAGTATCTCTCTGTTATATTAGTTCAACTTATTAGATATGTGTTTTTGTAGAAAACATTTAAAAAGTACAAGATGCATTTCCAGTACAAGTGTTCAACTGAGCGAAATTTGTATTTCCAGTAAAAGCGATATACTTAATGTAATAAACGTTTTAAACGTTCAGTTTACAGTGCTTTGCAAACGTCTTAACTCCTCCCCCTCCCGTGCTGGTAATTAATTTCAATTATTTTCTTGTGAAAGACATAACTCAAATGGCCAAAAATATTTATTGATCTCAGACCAGTTTCTAATGGTAACAAAGAACAAATGGTGCATTAATACTCACTTTAGTGATATAACACAAGAAAATCTTAAAATCACATGTTACAAAAGTCTTCACCCCCTAACATGATTATGCAGTTAATATTTGGTTGAAGATCCTTTGGCAGCAATGACAGCTGAAAGTCGTTTTGTATAACTCTCCACAAGCTTTTCACAGTATACTGGAGATATTTTTGCCCACTCCTGTTTCCAAATATCCTCCAGTTCTTGTAAATTGGAAGGATATCCTCGATGCACAGTAATTTTCAAGTCTCTCAACAGATTTTCGAGTGGATTTAGGTCTGGGCTTTGGATTGGCCTGTTAAGGACTTTAATTTTCTTTCTCCGAAACCATTCTTGGTCTGCCTTTGATCCGTGTTTGAGATCATTGTCCTGTTGAAATGTAAACCTTCGACCGAGTTCTACTTTTTCAGCTGACTTCTCCATGTTTACTTCCAACATCTGTGTACATTTTGCACTGTCAATCAGCCCTTAATGCGTACACGTTCTCCAGTGTCAGCTGCAGAATAACATCCCTACAGCATTATGGATTCACCACCATGCTTGACAGTTGGGACTGTATTTGCCGGGTCATGAGCAGTGTTGAGTTTCCGCCATACACACCGTTTGTCATATGACCCAAAACGTTCAATTTTGGTCTCATCTAATCATAGTATTTTCTGCCACATTGATGTAGGTTTATTGAAATGTTTATGGTCATAATCCATTCGCGATCTAAGACGTATCTTCGTCGGTAGTGGTTTCTTTCTTGCCCCCTACAATACAAACCCTTTTTTGTGTAAGGTATGTAATATTGTCGAGGTGTGTACAGTAGCTCCAATTGCTGCTATTGACGTCTGTATCTCCTTCAGTGTCACAGTTGGTTTGACAGTCGCTTTTCCAATATTTTTCTGCTTGTTCGAGCGTAGGCTTTCTTAGGGAGACCTGATCCTGGCAAGGATGGAATAGTGTGACCGATTTTACAGTACTTCATGGAAAATCGAAAACCTTTGAAATTAATTTATAGCCTTCTCCAGAATCGTGTTTCTGAACAATCTTCTCCCTCAGGTCTGCGTAGAGAGTTATTTTCTCAGAATTCTCAATGTGTAACAGTAAACCAAATTTTAACTTTCAGAATACTCTGCTTAAATCATTACTGATTGCTGTATATGACCTAAAGTATTTTTTCACATGACGCTATAATATACTTTGGTATCTGATAGAGTTGTACAGAGCCACTTGTATTTACTTTAGCAGGGTAGTGTTTTCAATATTTTTTCGTCTTATATCACTAAATTGTGTAACAATGTAGATTTTGTTCTTTGTAATCTTTAGAAACTGGTCTGAGATTAATATGATAAATATTTTTGGCCATTCGAGTTATGTCTTTCACAAGAAAATGCCTAAAATTTATTACCAGCACAGAGGTGGTGAAGACTTTTGCAAGGAAGGCACTGTAGTGTGATATTCACTTCTAATGTATATTAGTACAACACGCACCTCTAATATAAGCTTTATATTTATTACAGCATACATTTCTAGAGAAAACGTTTTACATGGCAGTACCTAACCAGTAATATTAAATTAGTCTATAAAGCAGTATATATTTATTAATTTAACATAGCATAGATTTATAGCTTGGAAAGCTTCCGTTTTTACCTAATACACTGACCGTGTTTCAAGTACAACATACAGCTTCTACTTTTATGTTAAACACTCCTTTAACTAGAACTACATGCAATTTAGTATAAAATTATGGCGTAAACAACATAAATTCTTAACATTATTTTCTAAACTGGTGCAAGTGACTGGACTGTTCTACATGCATTGTAAATGTTTTTATCCATTAATTTCGGTAATCTATTCGTACTTCGAAAGCTATTGAAACGACACAACTGTAATGGTTCTCTTTACCTTATTTGTTATTAAAATCTGTCATCCACAATAAAGAAATATTCTGAGATTTAAATCAAAGGGAGAGCAGGAATTTGAGTGAAGTGAAGAGAGGCTTAAAGGCTGAAAACAGCATTATAACATGCCAACTTAAGCTCATGAGTAGTGGAATTTTCCCTTTAACTCCATATTCTAAAACTCGCAACTATACTTTAAGAAAATTAAAGGAATCCAAATTAGTTATTCATAACTGAAAACTATTAATATGTTGGTATAAACGGTTGAATCCTAGTCTACCTATTAACGTTACTCTGTATAAGTAAACTCAAATTGTAAGCGATCTAATGAAACAGTAACTAACTCAGACTAAAAAAAATAGCGGTTGGTTAGTTTCTTCTTTCGTCAGTGTTCTACTACTAAGTCTTCAGACCGTGAAAGTTCGTGAGTTTGTAGAATAAATGGCAGACAGAAGAATGTATGATTAATAGAGAAAGATATCTCCAGAAACACAACGGAGAGGCTCCCCGGTGGCACAGCGGTATGTCTGAGGACTTACAACACTAGAAACCGGGTTTCGATACCCGTTGGGTGGCAGAGCACAGATAACCCATTGTGTTCAACTACAAACAAACAAATAGACAACTGAAGGAGATGAACAGAAATGTTCAACGCTTGTAGTTGAACGACGGCGAAGAAATAACTAGCAGAAACAATTAAGCCAATTCTACAATATGGTCGTCAACGGTACATTTCGTCGAAATCTTGAAAAAATAAAATCATAACATTTATATTCCAACATCACTTTGGTTATTAAGAAATTTTAAAATGTTAGAAATTTATGCAAGTGATACTATTCGACTTTTTTTAGCCATATTAATTAGTTGATGACATTCAAGAACAGAACGGTCCTGACGCTAAAGAATGAATATGTATAAAATCTGAAAATAAAATATTTTTATCTTGAATGTTTTTGATAATTGTACATAAATATTTATAGCTGTTAATATCTTTGTGTATATATATGTGTGTGTGTGTGTATGTATATATATATATATATGCGTGTGTGTGTATGTATATGTGTGTGTGTATGTATATATATATATATATGCGTGTGTGTGTATGTATATGTGTGTGTGTGTGTATGTATATATATATGTGCGTGTGTGTGTGTATGTATATATATATGTGTCGTGTGTGTGTGTGTATGTATGTGTGTGTGTATGTATATATATATATATGTGCGTGTGTGTATGTATATAATAATTTTTTGCACTTGATTTTATATAGATTAGTAATTTACTTGATCTCGGTGTAAGCCTACTCAGACTAAAATATTTGATATTTATTAGAAATTAATTAAGTATTCTCTATCCAGTCATATCACGTTATTCACTGGATGGATTGGAGAATACCTTAACCAATAAACCATGTAAAAGTGGAAAAATTTGTAATAATAAAATTATTTTAACATTAACTTTCAACTTCTTTAAACAAAAACATCACGTAATAAACTTAAACCACTAGTTTCCGTACAAAATATTAAAAAAAAATTGGAGATACTGTAGTCGTTGTTTAGTGAAACTACAAATTCCTATTTTGGCTCTATGCTGTTACCTAGAATTACATTTGGTGGATTCAAAACAGAGATTTTTAGTTTGAGAAAATAATGTCGACAGTATCTCCAGCTTTGTTTCCTTACTCTTTTTTACGATCCCTATTTGCAAGTTTATAAATTCCCAATTCTTTTATTTATCTTGTTGTATATATATATATTTATATATGCTCAACTATGGGCAAAGGATTACTTGATATGGTAGCTAACTTTATACATTGTAATGATAATAAACATAGCTAATGCTAGTTGATACGGTTCCTTATGATTTACTGTAACTATTGACTACTTGATCGCATTAGTTCGAGATGTAAAATGTTAAACTGCAACTGAAGATTGTCATGGAGATTTATTGTTTCTGTGTAACTACATTCTCTATATATGACGCATGGCAATGGCTAAATATATGTTTAGACTAAGACACAACCGCCACTAAGCACGTATAACTTTTTAAATATATTTAAGATACTTTTCATGGAATAAATTTGTTACTTTTATTTTTAACGAAAAATACTTCTGTTGAACAACAAAATAATAAAGATATTTCCAGTGTAGCTAGTACATTTGATATCCTAGTGTCATGACCCATTTTATATCATTGTACACTAGACAATATATGGGTTAAGACTTAAATGAACTCCAATAATAGTTATATACAAAATACAACGGTTAGAAATATGTTTAATTTACAGCAAGTTACAATTATACATGGCTTCTAATAGAAAGAAACTAAACTATGTATACATCAAAACAGCTAACAGTTTTGTAAAATTAAATCTATAAACAAACTCTTTAAAGTAATTAACGTCATACATCAGTACAAAATCAGTACAAAAAACCTATAATTAGTACAATGCACTGAATAATCAGTTGGATACCTTAGTATTATTAACAATATTTTCTTTCGTTATTTTCTTATATAAATTTTTATCTTTTACGAATACGCCGTGAAAAACGAATGTCGTTAGAGGATATATATCCATAACGTTACGTAATAATAAAATTAAAATCACAAATTTCATTAACTTTTCTAAGGATCGTGCTTAAATATTAAACTCTAAGTATGATTTATTAAGTTACATAATACGTTTGAGGAAGATAAAACGATCGTTCGAACAAACTCAATTCATTTAATATGCAAATTATTTAACTCATATTAGGTTTGAAAACGTTAGTGAATTTAAAGCTTACATTTCGAGATGTTTTGTATAAATTTATGGTAAGAAATGTACACTTTCTATATGCCCGAGCACAGGGAATTTAAAGTGATATTCGTTTATGCATATATTTGAATGTAAGATGCTGTTTGCGAGTATTCATCTCACAGGCTTCCCTACTTTTTCGCGCTGTAATTTCGTTAAAACATTTTAGCTCACATTAACAACAGTAAAATTTGTAATTCACTCCATTCAGACTGTTACATACTGATTTTCTATTCTATAAGAGTTAAAAGTGTTTTGCTTTAGATCTACTAAAACGGAACTTTAAGAATTAAACTGTGAGGTCCAAGTACAAATGAACAGCCTCGAACACTTTCTTGGAAAGGATTGTGAAAAAAAAAGATGTCTAAATATGACGATTCACCTCAGGTTTTAGTGAAACATCTTAGGTGTTTAAAAAAGACTAACTTACGTGTTGCAATTATAATAGCTGAAAGAATTTAAATACAATTCAGTAATTCGATTGCTAAGTAGTCTCATGGTTTTAAAATAAGCATTTTAGTAAAAAGTTTACAACTTACTTGTATTATTACAGAAAGACTAGAAAACTTCGCAAATACACGCTGATATGGTAGTCAAGCAACACTAACATTGATTAAGAGCTCGTACATGTATCCTTGTGGTGCATTGCAGCAAACATGTTATGTATGTGTATCAGTACAGAAGAACGAACTCTCTTAACAGCTGGTAGAAAACTACCCTGTACATAAATAGAGATAATTAACTCTAGATTCCTCTATGAAATGCCAGTGTACAGTAAGGTTCCATGGAACTTTCCATGAATGTACCACTTCCAACTCTGTTCTAAATGTAAACAACGACTACATTACGTCCAGTATAACTTTCTATTAAATATTTACGATAGCATTAAAGACTTGAAACACATATATTCTTTTCTAGTCGGCTATTTCCACCCAAAAACTTATATTATTTAAAATACAAGTAATCTTCGAGATCCGTCAGAAAATGACATAAATATTTGAATGAAACCTTCACAACAAACAATTCGATCTAAACATTTTTTTTCAACATTGTGATTATTTAGACGAAACAGTTAAACGTTTGGGAAATACAAATGGAACATTTTATCACTTGAGATCTCCTTTATTAGCTCAGGAGTTAAAACAATGAGCCCTGTTTTCAAACGAATTACCCGTAAGTGTTGTGATAAGATAATAAAACTTTGTACATTGATGTCCATGTAAGAAAAAGTATTACGATAAAACTAGATGTTAAACCAGTATAAAAAGGGGACTTCCATTCTCCGATATCGTAAAGACCATTTCATTCAAGATAAACTTCATTAAAGCTTTCTCACTCTATTAATGAGACATTTCTGGATAATTGTATTTGTTGAATTTCAAAACTACTCGAGGGTTATCTCCGCTATCAGTCTCTAATTTTCAAGTGTTAGACTAGATGGAAAGCAGCTAGCCAACATCACCCACCCCTAACTCTTAGGCTACTCATTACCAACGAATAGGAGTATTGAACCTCACATTGCACCTTCCACAAAGCTTAGAGGGCAATTATATTTAGTGAAAGGTTCGATCCCGCGACCTTAACCACCATTCTGTGTATTTCTAGATACGTTTGTTTTTGCTTACTTTGTTATTAAGCGTAAAGCTAAACGAGAGATACCTGCGTTAGCATTCCTAATTTTGTAGTTATAGTCTAGAGGGGAAGCAGTTAGTCAAGACCAATTCTAGGGCTACTCTTTAACAACCTACAGTTGGATTGGCCTACACATTATAACGCCCCCATGGCTGAAAGGGCGAGCATATTCCCCAACGAGATTAGGACCTGCCACCCTCAGATTGTAAGCGGATTCTGGATGAGGAATGGAAAATATTCAAGTAAGTTGATGTACATTATAGAGAGCATCAAAAACTTGTTTGGTGTAAAAACAAGTTTAAGTGAAAAAGGAGAGATAGTAAGTTCAAAGAAACAAAGCTTTATTTAAACAATAAAATACATTTATAAATAAAGAAATAGATGAAAACGATCTTCAATGACGGAAAACGAATTGATTTTAACTACAAAAACCTAAACGAAATCTGACCAAACACACATACACACAAGAATGTGATCGTCTGATTTAAACGAATTCATTGGTCCCAGAAAAATTGGTCTGGTGTCTCTTAGTTCTAATTCACTAATGAACCAAGTATTATCTCTTTCTCTCGAAGGATGGTACTGAGTTACAATCAGATTACTCAAAATTAATCTCTCTGTAAATCTTTTCCGGCATTTGTAAAGTTACCTTGTACGTAAGCAATGCTGGACAATAACTTACAACTGTCGCTTGGGGCTAATGAGACACTTTGAATTTATACATGCCATAGTTCTTAGATATTAAGTTTAACACATGATCTATAATGGACTTCCCACCTCTCAATTATAGCTTAGAATTTAAAAGACAATATGTACTTCTTTCTTTCATAAAATCCAAAGAAGAGAGAGTTCAGTGTACAAACCTTCCCTAACACTCCCACTTCTTTACTGGCGTTGTCTTACTGAACTAATTTCAAATCTGAAGGTAATGATAAATTTAATCATATTTTCAATATAGGTCACTGTAAAACAACCATCAAATTGATTACTTTGCATATGAAACAATAAAATAATAAAACGTGAAGATATAGTAAACGTATGCCAATTTAAGATTTTGACACTGTACAGCAGACTTATCCTATATACATCAGCAGTGTGTACAGAAACATTTAACAAAGGGTTTTTTTATTTAACCGAACAATAATATAAACGAAATGGAAATGGATGACGTAAAAATGTATGTATTCAAATAGAAATACTCAAACATAACTTTGATTTGTCATTCATTGATAAAGAACATGACATTCAAAACAGCAATGTCAATTTTGTATATCTGTTTATTGTGAACTTATCGGATTTATTAGTCTTTATTCTCAAATGACCAAAGGGACTTCATTTTTTTTTGTCTTCCCACACATTAACTCTGGTTATCATGGTGTTATGATGGTGGCTTGTGAAGTTGAGTTGCGCCAACCTTTTACAAGCACATTTGACAAAAAAGTTTCATCTTGGAATCCTGTTAGACTATTATAATGACCAAAGAAAAATGTTATATCTATGAAACCAATTTAACAAGTCATGATTGCCACTTTTTGATAAAGACCACTAAACATTTGCCTGTACTTAGTTATAACTTTGATTGTTTTTTTTATAATAAGGATTTTTGATTTGTGCATATTTGTCTCTTTCTTTTAGTCAGATTCGATAAAAACGTTAGGTAAAATGAGAGAATTATTCTGTGATATTTATTCTATGGATCTCCTGATTTTGTGAATCATGCCCATTTACTCTAAGGGAAATCAGTGAACCTGAGGATACCACTTATTGAAATATAGGAGAAAATTTGGTGCCGTGACCACAAATACTGTTATTATCTCAGTGAGTGCGTATTTCTGGTTTTCTGATCTATAGTTATTGATTAAAAGCATCAAGCTTTGGGAATGTGGTATTTTTAACAAGTCCGAAAACGTATAATTTGAAGAGTGACATAGCCTAGTATAGCTCTTCTCCTGTATGTCAGATTTCCTTGATTCTGCAAAGAACTATAATGCCTCTCTCACTGAGCCAGGATGGAGAACTGCCACTACCTGATGTATGCAGAAAACTTAGGTGTTGTGCAGTCTGGTGAGTCCAAGACTGAATGGCGTTGTAGGTGGAAGAGAAGAAACTGAAGGTTCCTGGTACTATTAACGACATTTTCTGCCATTATGTTTTAATATATTTTTTCTTGTAGAAGTCGTTAGAGAATATATTTCCACAACGATACACAATAAGGATCGCACTCAAATATTAAACTCTAAATATGATTTATTAAGTAATATAATAAGTTTCAAGAAGGTAAAAAGCTCGTTTGAACAAAATAAATTAATCTGACATGTAAAGTATTGTATTCAGAGTAGGTTTGAAAACAATGATCAACTGGATACTGAAGTTTCGAGCTGTTTCATGTTGATTAGTGCTAAGAATTGTTTCCGACTGATATTTTACACGAGAGGAAGTTAAGTGATTTTTGTTAACACGTGTATTTTAATATGATATATTGTTTTATAGAGTCTAGCCTTCAGACTTTCTTAGCTTCTCGTTCTGTGAATTGATTGAAACATCTTAGCTCACATTAAGAATAAGAGTTGTAACACATTCTATTCAGCAGGTCACGATCTGCTTTTGTAACCTAATCGGAGTTTAAAATGTTTCGTTTTACATCTACAAAAACATAACTTTAATAACTAAACTATGAGGTCCAAATACAACTGGGTAGCAAAAAAAAAACGTTCTTCCAAAGGACTGTGAAAGAAAAAGATGTATAAACATGACGATTCACCCCAGAATTTCCTGAAACACCTTGGGTGTTTATAAAGACTAACTTACATATTGCAATTAAAACAGCTGAAAGAATTTAGATACAATTCAATAATTAGATTGCTAAGTTGTCTCGTAGTTATAAAATAAACATTTAAGTAATATTTTACAACTTGTATTATTAGAGACTAGTTCCACTTCATGGAACTATGCGTCATCGTTTCTACCCCGTCTCCTCTCCTTGAAGCAGCCAATCAGTGCGTGTGTCTGAACAGTCCCGATGACTACTGGAGACTAAGTACTGAAAACTTATTTTTCCAAATTAATAGCAAAGTTTATAAACAAAACGAAGGTTTAGCTATGGGTTCTCCTTTATCTCCGTTAATGTGTGTTTTATTTATAGATAGTTCTGAAAGTGAAGCACTAGAAAAGGCATATAAAAACCAGAAGTTTGGTTAAGGTATGTGGATGACACATTTTTGATTTGGCGGTATTGTAAAGATGAACTAGCTAATTTTGCTAATTACCTTATTAACATTGATAATTCTATAAGATTTTATTATGAAGTTGATATAAATGATTGTTTACCTTTTCGGATGTTTTAGTGAGTAAAAATAAGGATAAATTGAAAACTACCATTTATCGTAAACCTTCCTCTGTAGTTATTCCACCAATTCAAGAATCTTGTCATACTACATCTAAAAAACCTGTGTTTTTTAATCTTATGTGGATAGGATACTGTTACGACAGTGGAAGTCGCGTGACGCTGCTGGTGCGTTTGGCGCTGGTAGCGTGTGTGAAATTTCTCGAATGATCATGAATAATCGGGGAAAAATTAAAAAACAATTAAGTATTTTTCCGATATACAAACCGATAAACAAAGTCAGCGAAATTCTTAATACAACTAAAGTTAAAATGGATTTAATAGAAAAATTTGGTATATATATATAAATATGATGTGAATGTAAAAACGTTTATATAGGACAAACTAGAAGAAGTTTAAAATTCAGACTGAATGAACACGAAAAAAATGTTAAAAATAATAATATTACTATATCACCTGCCCCCAGTGGCACAGCGGTATATCTGCGAACTTAGAATGCTAGAAACCAGGTTTCGATACCCGTGGTGGGCAGAGCACAGATAGCCCATTGTGTAGCTTTGTCCTTAATTCCAAACAAACAAACTATTTCACCTTTAGCAGAACATATTAATGAAACTAATCACACAATTCAATGAGAAAAATTTAAATTGTAGCACAACCTGGAAAGTTAATTGGTATGAATATACGTAAATCTATTGAGATAATTAAATGTAAAAAATGTAAACTTAAATTATTGAATAAGGATGATGGACCTGATGGAAATGTTGTCAATAGATGGCGTGAAATTCTTTAATATGTAAAATTAGTGATTTGGTAATTGTGTAACCAAGTGTTAATTTTGCAAAATATTACACACCTGACGATGACACAGAAGTATGCATCGTAACATGTAGAGTGTATGAGATTGTTTTCCAGTCTCATCGGGTTTTTTACCACCTTTTATTCCTGTTCATTTTTAGAACTGTGTATAAAATAATCGTTTTTTTTTTTAAATTGTGATTCTTTTGGTATTAAGACATGTCTGTAATACACCGGTATTGAACTTTGTAAAAACATTTTAGTAATACACCACAAATGAATGGTATTGAGACCTGTCGGTAATACATCGGTATTGAACTTTCTAAAAACATTTTAATAATACACCACAAATGAATGGTATTGAGACCTGTCCGTAATACACCGGTATTTAACGGTATTAATATGTATATCAGTTATACGCCGTTATTGAATGGTGTTAATACATGTCTGTAATATGCCGCTCCTGACCAGTATCATACCATGTCGGTAATATACTGGTATTGAACTGTGTTTAGATATGTCGGAAATACATCGGTATTGAATGGTATTAAAACATGTCAGTAATACACCGGTATTAAACATTATTAAGACATGTCTGTAATACACTGGTATTGAACTTTATAAAAACATGTTGCTAATACACTGGTATTGAATGGTATTAATACATGTTGATTATACACCGGTATAAAGCAGTATAAAAACATGTCGGTAATACACTAGTATTGAACGTTATTAAGACATGTCTGCAATACACCGGTATTGAACAGTATAACAAAATGTCGGCAATACACCAGTATTGAAGTGTATAAAACATGTCGGTAATACACCGGTATTGAATTGTATAAAATATGTCGGTAATACACTAGTATTGAATTGTATAAAATACATCTGTAATACACCGGTATTGAATAGTATAAAAACATATCGGTACACCGGTATTGAACAACTTTAAAAAAGGCGGTAATATACCGGTGCTTAACAGTTTAAAAACATGTCGGTAAAACACTGGTATTGAATTGCATAAAAAATTCACCTGTTTTGAACAGTATAAAAACATGTCGGTAATACACCAGAATGAACCGTATTAAGACATATCGGTAATACACCAGTATTGAATGCTACTAAGTTATGTCGATAATACATCGGTTTTGAACAGTTTTGTAAAAAAATGTGGTAATACACCTGTGTTGAACAGTTTAAAAACATGTCGGTAATACACAGGTATTTAACAGTATAAAAACATGTCGGTAAGACACCGGTTTTGAACAGTTTTAAAACATGTCACTAATACACTGATATTGGACGGTTTTAAGACATCATGGTAATACACCGGTATTGCACAGTACAACAAAATGTCGGTAATACACCAGTATTGAATAGTTTTAAGACATGTCTGTAATACACCGATATTAAACTGTATAAAAAAACATGTCGCTCATACACCGGTATTGAACAGTATAACAAAGTTCGATGACGAGGAACCCACTTTGAGACTAATAATGGTTGGAGACGGCTTGAATGGATAATGAAGAAAAACTTTGATATAAGTTTAACATAACAGCAAATGTACAACGTTTCGACAAGGTTTTGTCATCATCAAGTAATACACCGGCATTGAACGGTATTAATACGTTTCTAATTCACCGCTACTGACCAGTACAAAAACATGTCGGTAACACACCAGTATTGGAGGGTTTTAAGGCATCACGGCAATACACCGGCATTGAACAATACAACAAAATGTTGGTAATACACCGGTATTGAAGATTATAAAAACATTTCAGTAATACACCGGTAATGAACTGTATAAAAACATGTTGGTAATACATCGGTATTCAACGGTATAAAAACATGTCGGTAATACAACGGTATTGAACAGTATTAAGACATTTCATATATTGATATTGATCGGCGTATCGTTATTAAGACATGTCGATAATTTTATATATAGTAGAGACGGCTGATATTAAAACTTGTAGAATAAAATACAAAACAAGTATTTTTATAATTTTTTTATACCAATATCAGCCGTCTCTACTATATATATATATATATATATTTTTTCTCTTCTAGTGTGTTTTTCTATATATATATATATATATATATATATATATTTATTCACTTCAAGTGGGTTCTACTATATATAT
>NW_013672677.1:42690-44738 GCF_000517525.1 Limulus polyphemus
TTAATAGTACCTTCCAAGCCACGGAAAAATAAAGCCTAATCAGACAACTATCCATAAAATACATTTTCCAACTGTTAATGTAGAGTATAATTATAATGATTTTTGTCAGGGTGCCAGAATATACAATTGATGGTTAAACATTCGCGTCAGGTTACCGTCCAAAAACAACAGACAGGAAAATTGCATCAATATCTCTCACTCTGAAAGTTTATTTAATATCGTATCTGTGACATGCTTCTTCCTAATCCGTACACTGACTGATCTTCATCCAACGTAACACTCAGTGCTGTTTATCTACACTGTTTGAATTTATTGATAATATAGAACAAATAAATCAGTAAATTGTATATGAATTTAACAAACACAGGATTAACACTCACAGAATCAATGAACATATAGTAAAATGTTACAATTCAAATGTACAAATTATAGTAAATATTTTACAGCATTAAACAATGGAACTTCAGCATTTTTATAAATATAAATGCTACAACGTAACGAAATAAAGGTATATAGTTAGCTCTTACAAATCTACCGAAACCCATTTTCAATAGTTTTTAAGACAATTTAGAGAATATATCTTACTTAATAAAAGTTCCACATCATATTTAGGCTTGAGAACGAAGTGGCTATCGGTTCCTACGTAGAATAAACAGTAGTTCGTTTAGTGGTTTACTAAGTAAGCTATCTTATGATAAGATCAAACTAAATAATTAACTATCAAAATATGGCTCTGAATGGAATGATAATTTGGACAAGTATAATTGTTTTTTTAATTTTATAAAGACCAGTACAGATCGATATATACGTAACGTAGCTAGCTATAGTCATATAGAAAGTTTTAATGCTACAAAAAGTATTGAAAACCTGAAAGTCAAACTACAGAAACTGGGTTACTTACAATAATCATTGTAATTATGTTAGTTTGAGCCAAAGTAGGGATAATGTTTTTGTAATTTTAAGTAACTCAGTTTTGTAATGTTTACTTTCTTCTTTCAATACTTTTAGTAGCATTAAAACTTTCTATATTACTATAACTAGCTAAGTTACGTATATATCGATACCTACTTGTCTTTATAAAATATATCTTTCTTTTTTATTTTTGTTTTAAGTTTATATTAACTAAACTAATTATTCAATATTTCTTTTCCTGTGATTGTTTCCTCATGAAATATATTATCACAGAAGAAATGCTGTAGTCTGAAACTCACACTCCGTGTTTGTGTCTGTTAGTTTTCTCTACGTTAGAGTGGTATATGTTAATTTAGTTCATCAATCTCAATGATAAACTGTTTATTCAGCTGGCCAATCATAATACTAAAAACTAGAGAATTTTTCTTACATGTTCTTTAAAAAGGTGGATCCTCTTGAAAAATGCTAACTCTAAGAAAACCACAACACATGGAAAGACAGAAAAATGTTGTTTATTCTAATTATCAACATCTCAAATGAAATTACTTAATTAAATGTATCTGTAGTCTAAATGTATTTTTCTTGAGAATGTTGTGAATGATCCTCTCTCACATATAAAACATGAAACGTTGTACTCAAAACATTAATGTAATATTTGCACCAGTAAGTGTTTCCAGAACTTTATATAGTTTCAAATAACGTCTTGTTTATTTAGTTATTCAGTGCAGATAATATACTTTTTAATTGCCTAGATACCCTTTAGACATGTTAACATAAAGTTTTTTACTTGATATAGATATTAATACTGATATTTCGATTATATATATTTACAAGTCCAAACACTTTAAACACTTGTGATCTAAATATTTTTTTGACTAATTCTGTATCAAAGAGTCTAGAAATAACGATGCTATTAATATTGTTCAATTAGTTGAGCAGAGCTGAATAAGTTATGAGGACTGTCTCCTTCACCTAAATAAATAAGTCCATGAAGGTCAAGTAAATATTGATTCCTAACTTGATGAAGTCATTCCTTAATTCTTACTTTTAACCATTTAGATAAAACACACTCATTCGACTTTAATTTAGCCTGGTATTCATATAACAGAGTTCAGTAACGTTAAATATTTTAAACT
>NW_013672678.1:0-4181 GCF_000517525.1 Limulus polyphemus
AATGCACTTCTATAACAACAGAATACACAGTAAACATCAGTTATTCTACTAAAAATGGTATATACATATACCTTACTATATTACAACAATGCACTTCTATAACAACAGAATACACAGTAAACATCAGTTATTCTACTAAAAATGGTTACATATACCTTACTTTATTACAACAATGTACTTCTATAAGAACAGAATACACAGTAAACATCAGTTATTCTACTAAAAATGGTTACATATACCTTACTTTATTACAACAATGTACTTCTATAACAACAGACTACACAGTAAACATCAGTTATTATTTTTCTGGGAAGAAGAAATAAGATTAAAACCTTCACTTTTTTATTTTATTTATAAACAATCGATTGGTAAAGTAGTTTATTAGAAATTCATTTTATAGTAAAAGTTGCTTTAAAACAAATTAAGTGTGCAGGAATACTGTGTTATATTTAAAACAGGGGACATTTGTTTTATGCATAGACATTTTTTGATTAACAGTTCAAGGTCGGAATTACCATTGCAAAGAATGGTGAATTCTGAGTGATTTATCGGATGTCCAGTTTCATGTCTGTGATTCTGGATTGCCAAATTGGGTGGACTTAAAAGGATGCTATCTGACCTCAGTGATACTGAATGGTAAAACGTCATTTAGTTTTCCCGATATAGGCTGCCTTACAGTCACCATATGTGTATATATACAACCCAGAAGTGAAGAGAGATAGATAGATGATCCTTTGTGTTAAAGAGATGTTTTAATCTAAAGGATGGTTTGAAAATGATGTTAAGTTTGACCTGTAGGTACAACTTTTTCATTAAAGATTGAAGTTGTTTAGAAAGTGTGGTACTTTAATGCCCTAGGTAAGAGATGGTCAGTGAAACCCGAGCATTTATCAACTGTGAACATTTTTATGGGAGTTTTAAATCTTTTGTTCAGAAATATCCTGGTGAGGCTTTCAATAATTTTTTTAGAGCATCCATTATACAATAATATTTCATGAAGACAAATAATCTCAGAATGTACAATTAAATAAGTTGAACAGGTTTTAAATGGTCAGGTCAGTATACATGTTACTAGGTTGATCTTATATCCTACAGGAATGAAACTTGGGTGAGTTGTTCTATGAATGTTTTCTTTCGATATATTGATGTTAAAAAACTTTGAGCATTTCAAGTAATTAGCACGTCTAGAAAAGGTAAGGTATTCTTTTCTTCAATATTATAGGTCAATTGCACAGAAGAGTGTTGTGAGTTTAAATACTCAAGAAACTGTTGAACTTCGTCTTTTGGTCGAAAAATGATGAAAGTGTCATCAGTGTAGTATTTGTAAAATATTGGTTTGAATTTCTTTGGGCAGTTGTTCAACCAAAACTGTTTGTGGTGCCTCAAAATATGTTAATTAGAGTCGGTCCTAGTGGGGATCCCATAGCCACTCCATCAATTTGGTCATATAGTTTTCCATTAAACACCAAATGGATGTTCTTTACAGAATGGATAATTAAAGATACAAGTTGTTTTTTAATTAAGCCATGAACAAGAGACTCCTCTTGAAAGCGTTTTTTCAAAGAAATGTCAATGGTCTCAACCAATGGAATGTTTGTGAATAAAAAATTTATATCAAAACTAGCCATAAAACATTCATTGGGAGGGTGTAGATCTTTTAACTCTTTAA
The DNA here is from genome assembly GCF_000517525.1 of Limulus polyphemus. Taxonomy (NCBI): domain Eukaryota; kingdom Metazoa; phylum Arthropoda; class Merostomata; order Xiphosura; family Limulidae; genus Limulus; species Limulus polyphemus. Next base: position 1,670 of record NW_013672678.1, read on the forward strand.
CAAATGAGAATGATACCAGAACAATAAATTCATTAAATGTTAATGGTTTAGGAATAGGTACAAGGAATTTAGCTCCTTTATAACTGTATGTTCTGATTGCTGAAAGTATAGGACATAATGGATGATTCTGTTCATGAACCTAATGTAGACCATAAGAATTTTACAGCAAGTATTCATTCATTAATTAGTTAGACCGCATATTTTAGTTTTACACATCATCATGGCCAAAGTTGAACAAAAAATGTGGCCTGGCTAACTAATGAATGAATATTTGCTGTAAATTTCTTGTCAATGCTATAAATGTAGCTACCAGTTTGGCTGCAAATTTTGATTTAATTTCTGTAAGTCGCACATTCAGACGTTATTAGGCTACACCTTTTTTTTTTCACTTACCTAAGGTATTGTTAATTATATATTCTATTATTAAACATTTTATTCTACACTATACAGCCAAGAGTTAAGTGGTCAAGCAGACTCATCAAATCCTAAAGAAATTACTCACCTTTGTTGAATTTTTGTAAGTAGTGCGATTCTAAGACAGTGACCACCTTTACGTAACCCTTCTTCTCTGCTAGAGACTTAGCTGTATCACCGTCTGCAGATTTACCTAATGGATTAGCTCCCTTAAATAAAGAGAAAATCATCAAAATCTACACTTCTTTTGATGTAATCTGCAGCCATTGTGAAAATTTAATTATAAAGCTACACAAAACATCTTTAAAACTAAGTTAAATATAAAGCTTGATATAGTTTAATAAAACCAGTTTTTTCACTAATAATGAATTAAAACTACTGATACACCCATAGGAAAATAAATCATTATCATTAACTATTGAAATTCTAGAATGTAACTAACTAAATCTTATTTGTAAATTAAATTTGGTATTTCATATGTTAGGGTCTTCCCGCTGTGACAGATGTAGTCAATGTACTGCTTTACATTATACAGGAAAAACACCAAAACCCTAGCTTGTACATGTGTTACTTAGAAGAAAGACTTCCAGAACTTAATTTTATCATAACAGTACACTGGATGTTTTCAAGAAACAAGTTTAACCCTAATTCTTTATGCCCCAATTCTTAACTGAACTAGACAAATACATGTTACAAATTTAAATTAATAATGTAAACCATAAAGACTATGTACATGATTCAGGATACTTACCACTGTATTAAACACATATGGACTGCATGTTTTGTTAATATGCATAAGCCTAGAGTTTACCATTTCTTTACATTAATCTGTTTGTTTGTTTTATCACCACAGATATCTTTTACTGCACATGACACAAGGTTTTAGTGTCTTACATTCAAAATTTCATTAAACTACTTTTTGTTTATGCTATACCAATTATAACAGCATAAAATCTTAACTAATAATCCATAGTTTAAAAGTTTTAATTCTACAAGGCAATATCTAAAAAAATTCTGAATTTCCACTAGTGTGACCCACATGACACATTTTCTCTTAGCAAGTCATCATCCCTATTTTATCCATCACCCCTCGAAAAAGTACAAAATTAAACTTAAATTAATTTCTATAAAATCGTTATTGCTCAGACAAACCATAATATTTATAGCCTTCAATTTTGTTTGGTTACAGAGCTATCAAATAGAAAATCAGACCCCTCCTGCCACACCCATCTGTCACATCCTCTCTTTCAGAATTCATTGATAGTTCTCTCTTACGTTTCATTACATATTACTTATAACCAATAGAAAGTAAAGGTTTTCATCTATCAAATGACATATTGTATAACATTATGTTCTGAACAGTTACATGTCAATTTCACTAAGAGTACCAACATCGTTCCTGAGGGAAAGTTAACGACTATCTTGGATGAATTTGTAACAGCTCTTGTCGCATAGTTAGAAAGCCAGAAAAGTTTTGAGATGCAAGTGAATTTGTCTACTTTTTGCATGTTATTAGTCTGTATTGTTTGGTGCATTATTTAATTAAATAAAAATTACTAAGTGCATTACTGTCTTAGTATAAAGAATTAGGGTTAACTCTCTTCGAAAACTGACAGCAAGAAAAAAGAAAATTAGTTAAGTATTTATTTCTTGTTTTTCATGTTTATTCTCTATGTATAATAATAAAAGTAACTAAAATGTAAAAATAGGGATCCTTTTAGGTTTGTTACGATTAGATTAGGTAAAATAAATAATAATAATAAAATTATAATAAAAATGTTTCATGAGGCACAAATGCAAGCAGCTCGTGGGTAATGTAATTCGTTAGCATCACATGAGCTGCATGCCCCCCCCCCCAAGTGATTTACAACTTATAATGGTGCAGACAGTAGTTAGACATGGTTCAAAGGGCAATAAAACAATAAAATGTAATTATAAATAGATGTATAATGTTACGAACTTAGAGCTACTTTGGATAAAGAAATGTAGTTTCATGTTACAATTTGAAGTCATTCTAGAAAGAAAAAAAGGGTAATTTAGGTTTATTTAGGTTTTTTTTTTGGTGGTTACAAGGTCGGACGAATTGACTGATCCCAAT
>NW_013672678.1:4925-9202 GCF_000517525.1 Limulus polyphemus
GAATGGTTAGATGGGATGGAACTTGTGGATCTTTGGAATGGTTAGATAGGATGGAACTTGTGGATCTTTGGAATGGTTAGATGGGATGGAACTTGTGGATCTTTGGAATGGTTAGATAGAATGGAACTTGTGGATCTTTGTAATGGTTAGATGGGATGGAACTTGTGGATCTTTGGAATGGTTAGATAGGATGGAACTTGTGGATCTTTGGAATGGTTAGAATATGGGATGGAACTTGTGGATCTTTGGAATGATTAGATAGGATGGAACTTGTGGATTAAAGTTATTATCTGCACTTATTTCTTGTGCTAAGACATCTTTTAAGTTCTCATACATGTTGCATTTTAATTTAGTTAAATAGGCATACGCATGACAAAAGATTTTGTAAATTTCAAATGAGTCACTTTTTGTAGGTTAAATCTACAAACTTAAAAACCTGAGATATAATACTAGTACATATGTTTACAATTGGAAGACTATCATCCACTCCCAAAATAACATATGTTTATATACTGAAGGTCATCCAATCTCAAAATAACATATGCTTACATTTTGAAGAAGGTCATCCACTCTCACAATAATTTATGCTTACATTTTGAAGAAGGGCATCCACAATTAATTCATGGCCTGCACTGGCTCCAATCATCAGAGGTGTAAAGTTTTCTGTTTTCTCACTAGGGTAAAAAATAGAAAAATCACAATCCAATACATTCCCTGACTCACATAAACAATAAATGACCAAACGTATCTGTAAATAAACTACCTGTAACATATAAACAGCAGATGCTAAAAGAAAGATGAAGACCTACCAGATGTTTAACTGTGCTCCATTTTCTATAAGAAGATGAACAAAGTTGAGATGTCCCAAACATGCAGCATGAAACAAAGCCGTCCAATCCTGACTGTCTCTGTCTTCTGTAGAAGCCCCATGCTTTCATTAAACACAAACATAAATGAAATCAAGAGACCTCAACTTACATTTAAGCTTCATTTAATATAAAATCAAAATACATGTTCTATTTACTCTATAAACTTTAATCCCTCCAAGTTAATTACATTGAAAATAATACTTGAAAAGTAACTGTTGGAAACTAAAAAACATCAAGATTGAAAAGCAACTTCTGTTTGTTTGTCTGTCTGTGTTTATAATGAAAACTTTCAAACTTCACAGCTAAAACTTCATGATGAAACTTTCAGAGGTATGTCTAAGAGGGATTATAAAACCCTTTACTTTATTCAGTTTTTCCTCTTACTACTGCTGGTAAATGATGCACACACACACACACACGCATACATTCCATCCAACCATTCTCATGAGGCCATCAAAATAAATGCCACACCTAGCACAAGTATCTTTACTAGTTTTAATACAGGCACTGAAAGTGGGAAAGAAAGGTACTCACAGCGTTAGGCTATTTAAAATTTGTTGCTGTGTCTAATTAAACTGTACTACAAAATTCAACACATACCCAAACACATTTAAAAATCTACCATTTCACACTATAAAAAATTTCCCTATGTCATTTAGATGTTATAATTGAGAAGAAACATGATCAAAGAGCTACATCCATTAATAATGACTAATTCTGTTAATTTGAACTCTTGTCAGGTAATTCTACCTGAGTAGCTAAACTTCAGTTCACCAATGTTACTGTGTGAAACGAAAAGAACTAGAATAATGTTCATATGAAATATAATAAAATACTTAAAACCAAACCTTTTAGTCTTGTACTACTTTGTACTAACTTATATTAACGAATCAGAGGTTATATAGTATGCAAATGGTTCTATGACAGGTTTAAAAATTCTTCATATACAGACACTAACTGTCAAAAAAAAGTTATCTAACTACGAATAGTTTATCACCTGGTTATCTAACTACGAATAGTTTATCATTTGGTTATCTAACTATGAATAGTTTATCACCTGGTTATCCAACTACGGATAGTTTATCATTATCTAACTAGGAATAGTTTATCATTTGGTTATCTAACTACGAATAGTTTATCATTATCTAACTAGGAATAGTTTATCATTTGGTTATCTAACTACGAATAGTTTATCATTTGGTTATCTAACTAAGAATAGTTTATCATTTGGTTATCTAACTACGAATAGTTTATCACCTGGTTATCTAACTACGGATAGTTTATCATTATCTAACTAGGAATAGTTTATCATTTGGTTATCTAACTATGAATAGTTTATCACTTGGTTATCTACCTATGAATAGTTTATCACCTGGTTATCTAACTACGGATAGTTTATCATTATCTAACTAGGATAGTTTATCATTTGGTTATCTAACTATGAATAGTTTATCACCTGGTTATCTAACTACGGATAGTTTATCACCTGGTTATCTAACAACAAATAGTTTATCATTTAGTTATCTAACTACGGATAGTTTATCATTTGGTTATCTAACTACGGATAGTTTATCATTTGGTTATCTAACTACGGATAGTTTATCATTTGGTTATCTAACTACGGATAGTTTATCACTTGGTTATCTAACTACAAATGGTTTATCATTTGGTTATCTAACTACGAATAGTTTATCATTTGGTTATCTAACTACGAATATAATTCAGCCAACCTCCTGCATTAAAGGAAATGGGAAAATATAGCTTTAAAAATTCGACTATTCAACAACTTTGATAGTTAAAATGTTATGTAAAATCTTATAAATGTTCCCCCAAAAATGTCAATCAAGCAACTATAGATACAATGATTGCTGTTTCTAGTCGTTAGTATTATATAAACATCTAACACACAAGAAAAGAGAACGTCCATAAATACCTGTAATAATGTTTTTCCACATTGAACATTATCACACATAGCAGACAACATTAGAGCTGTGTGTCCCGAAAAGTTTTTTTTACGTGGGTTAGTTTTTGACATCAACAACAGCTTGAGTACTGGTTCATGGCCCCAATAAGCAGCATACATCAACGATGTCCAACCACCTCTGTTTTTTTTGTCTACATCAGCAGAATTCTGGAAACTTAAAAAGTAATCTACTCTTAGTATTTTAATCTCAAAATTCATTAAATGTTTTCTGTTTCCAGTTTTATCTGTAGAATTCAGCTTGCCAACACTAATTTAAAGATATTCAATGTTTCTTTTAGTATAAAAACTTTGATAAAAATGTACTTCATTCATCTGATGTCAGCTAAAAGTTATAGTGAAAATAATTAGATAGTAGTTACAGCATTCTAGCCATGTAATAATTAGATAGTAGTTACAGCATTCTAGCCATGTAATAATTAGATAGTAGTTACAGCATTCTAGTAATGTAATAATTAGATAGTAGTTACAGCATTCTAGCCATGTAATAATAGATAATAGTTACAGCATTCTAGCCATGTAATAATAGATAATAGTTACAGCATTCTAGCCATGTAATAATAGATAATAGTTACAGCATTCTAGCCATGTAATAATTAGATAGTAGTTACAGCATTCTAGTCATGTAATAATTAGATAGTAGTTACAGCATTCTAGTCATGTAATAATTAGATAGTAGTTACAGCATTCCAGCCATGTAATAATTAGATAGTAGTTACAGCATTCTAGTAATGTAATAATTAAATAATAGTTACAGCATTCTAGTCATGTAATAATTAGATAATAGTTACAGCAATCTAGCCATGTGATAATTAGATAATAGTTACAGCATTCTAGCCATGTAATAATTAGATAGTAGCTACAGCATTCTAGCCATGTAATAATTAGATAGTAGCTACAGCATTCTAGCCATGTAATAATTAGATAATAGTTACAGCATTCTAGCCATGTAATAATTAGATAGTTACAGCATTCTAGTCATGTAATAATTAGATAATAGTTACAGCAATCTAGCCATGTGATAATTAGATAGTAGTTACAGCATTCTAGTCATGTAATAATTAGATAGTTACAGCATTCTAGTCATGTAATAATTAGATAATAGTTACAGCATTCTAGTCATGTAATAATTAAATAGTAGTTACAGCATTCTAGCCATGTAATAAGTAGATAATAGTTACAGCAATCTAGCCATGTGATAATTAGATAGTAGTTACAGCATTCTAGCCATGTAATAATTAGATAGTTACAGCATTCTAGTCATGTAATAATTAGATAATAGTTACAGCATTCTAGCCATGTAATAATTAGATAGTTACAGCATTCTAGTCATGTAATAATTAGATAATAGTTAGAGCATTCTAGCCATGTAATAATTAGATAGTTACAGCATTCTAGTCATGTAATAATTAGATAATAGTTAGAGC
>NW_013672678.1:9662-13283 GCF_000517525.1 Limulus polyphemus
AGCATTCTAGCCATGTAATAAGCTGTAACTACTATCTAAATTCTAGCCATGTAATAATTAGAAGTAGTAGGCTTTTATTTATATTCACTCACAGGTCAGCATTTTACCACTGACTGTTCATGTTGCAATAAAACTATGTAACTTAGTATTTAACTAGAGCTTCTTGTGCAAAATCAGACTTGGTAGTGAGCAAGTTATAACTGGTGTATGTATATATATACACACAATAAATGTGATTTTGAAAGCTATATAAATAATAAGTCAATAACTTTACAGTAACAAGTTTATAAATAATAAGTCAAAAACTTTACAGTAACAAGTTTATAAATAATAAGTCAATAACTTTACATTAACAAGTTTATATATATAATAAGTCAATAACTTTACAGTAACAAATATTTATAATTTGTCAATAACTTTACAGTAACAAGTTTATATATAATAAGTCAATTACTTTACAGTAACAAATATTTATAATTTATCAATAACTTTACAGTAACAAGTTTATAAATAATAAGTCAATAACTTTACAGTAACAAATTATATTTATAGTAAGTCAATAACTTTACAGTAACAACTTATATTTATAGTAAGTCAATAACTTTACAGTAACAAATATTTATAATTTGTCAATAACTTTACAGTAACAAGTTTATATATAATAAGTCAATTACTTTACAGTAAAAATTCTGTAATGAACTGTTAAGAAAAAAAAAGTATGTGGATATTACTGATAATTAACACTGTATCTAACTTCTTTTATTGTTTCCTAATTTCTCACTTTGTTATTCTGAAAGAAAAGCTTGTATTTTATACACAAAGTATTTCAGTGATATAAAAGCTTGAGAATTTCTTCTCTAAACAGTAGACTATTAGAAGACTTGAAAATAATTTACCTTTCTAAACATTTCTTAACACAGTCTTCTTTTCCTAAGCTAGCTGCAGTATAAAGGTCCATTGTGTCAGAACCTAAATCATGTTGCTCTGCCCATGGCCACTGGAAATCATTTCCTCCATTTACATCACACTCACGAGTCTGTTCAGGTTCTGCCATCACTTCTAATTCTAAAAAGATACTTTTTACACTTTCCAATACTCCCAAAAAATTTATAATTTAAATAATCCATTCTGCAATAGGGTTCTATATTATCAAACTATTGGATAAATGAAAATCAAGTACTTTTTTATTAAATATTTTTTATACACAAAAGAAAAAACACCTTCTGTCCCATATTTTAAGTACATCTGTGATCTAGGCTATTTTCTGAACAAGTAAAGTCATACAGATTATGTACCAAAGCCCACACCAGCCGAGTACTACCCATTCACCATATTAGCCCTTATGAACAGTGAGGTTATCACTAAAACTCTATAAATTTTATTAATTTAGGTGAAAAAAATTGTCTGTGGTAATTTATGCAGCCATCTTGAAATATTTTAAAACTACATATAAAACAGTTAAATGTCCATAACTAAATCATAAATTTGGTCCTGTATGTGCACAAAATGTTGATCAGCATTTTTACAATTAACTGTTGATTTCGGTGGGCTCGTCTTGATAGTATAATTAACTGCTTAGGTCAGTGGGTTTTGTTTAAAAAAATTTAAAGAAAGCTGTTACATTTTATGTTTAAATATAATCGATCACATTTTCGTAATAAAACTACAGTTGATTACTGTTTTGAGTAAAACATGTCTTTAGTTTAGCTTGAAACACTTGTCCTTAATTCAAGAAATACTCACAGAATTTGTGCAAAGATGTCAAAAAGCTCTTAACAATTACATGAAAAGTTCTACTGTTTTTAAAAACCAAACTTCTTAAATTAAACATCAAGTAATAAACAGTCATTCACCCTGTGTTCAGATGAAATATAAATAGTTTTGTGAAAATGTTTTGTTCGTAAGATCCGTGGACATGCCCGAGACAGACTACAAGTTCCCAAGCACTTGCACTGAATTAGAGGCAGCCATACGGATAAGCCCAAACTCTTTTTCATCTATATATAAATTTTTTAGCTGGTACTTACATATTCACAAAATTTTTTGGCTGTTTTTAAAGTACAAACACTGGCCAAAAATCAGTCCTCAAGCTGGTGATATCTGTCAAACAAAAGTTAAAAGATCAAGCCCCTCACTGCAAATTAGTGAGAAATTAATATGCAAAAAAAATTATGTACATACACATAGAAATTATTTTGGTAATATATAACAATTAGATTGGTTACTCGTAACAACACATACTTATCAATATTTCTAACACACAAAAAAATTTAATATAAAAATTTGGTTTTGCATCCTAAGCAAACTTGTTACAGGGGATTTTTAATCTTGCACAATTTAATTAAAGAATCTTGAAACAGGTTCTTTAAAAGCTCAATACAGACATTTTTTGTGCAAACATGATGAGCTTTAGATATTTTTAAAGATCACTGTATGTTTGGTTTAACAAACACCTACTGATCCAGTTATACTTCTTGAAAACCACCACCAATCAGAAAAAATTAAAATAAAACTACTTAATCAAAACACTTTTATGAAAAAATGCTTGAATTTTTTCCCTTTACTTATTATTACCTATTTCATTCAGTTTGGAAGTTTTAATGATACTTTACTATTGGATACATTGTAATAAAAACCTGAATAAAGCAAAATGAGACAAAGTCTTGCTAGTCAATTCATATTTGCAAAATACATATTCAGATATTCTTGAGTTCTTTCATTATACATTATCTTTTAACAAGTAATACAAAATTTATTTTTAATAACTCCATCTTATTATATAAAAACTATTATACCTGATTATCAATTTGTACTATTAATTTTTCTGTGACATTCTTAGTAGCACATTTCAATTTATATAAGTAAAAAGCTTGGCAATGTTTCTAATTGGGAATACATTAAGAATTCCATGTTATGGATCTTTTCCATTCATCCTATATTAAAAAAATTATTTATCTAACACTCTTTTTAATTTCATACTTATCCAATTTTCTTCATTTTAGTATATTCCAACACACAACATAATTACAAGTTCATTAAATATTTATTACATTTCTGTACTTCACTAGAACATGGCAACTATTTTGTATCTAATTACAATGACTAACAAACATCAGAAGAATAAAGCTGTGGGTGCCATTACAACATTTTTTTTTATGAAGTCTTGCTGAACCAAGAACTTAAAGAAATAATAAGTTACTAATAGTCAGAGTAACTGATTGTGCAATAGTACACAAAATTCTAAACTATACTAATATTGGAGCTTAGCGAAATAAATAAGATAACACATGAACAACAAAGAGCCATTTGGTCTTTTAAGGTGTCCCTTTCACGTGTACCCTTGGAAAAATATACAAACTCAAGCCCACCTCTTATTTTTTAGGAAATTACATATTCATGGATATTACAACTCAGGCAATGTATCTGGAGCTGAATGCCAGCTCTACAAACACACCAAATGTTGGAGAATGGAGCATATACATTAAAGTTAAATGGGCTTTCAAATCTCTTTCTGGGTCATTCTTGGTTAGAAAAAGATCCTGGTGACAATGTTTAGTTTTCAGAATATATACACCTGAAAAAAATTTTAACCCCCAAATATTTTTCAGGATTGCTTATTGA
>NW_013672678.1:14283-27730 GCF_000517525.1 Limulus polyphemus
GGGTGGCTTAACTTTTTCCAGGTGTATAGTACAAGCCAAATGGTGTGCTTTTTAAGAGTAGTAATTTAATACTTTTACATCTCTGTATGAAGCAAAAATGAATATGAGAAAAAAAAATGTCACTTTGATATGCAGAAGTTGCAAAACACTAAAACTTAAGTTAAAAGCCACTACGAAAAACACACATAAGGTTAAAGTAAAGCTAACGACGTAAGCAAGGAGTTGAAATATTACTCAATACAGTAGACAACATTCCATCTTAAGCCCACAAAAGATTCTCGATCAATTTACTATAACTATACTTACAGTAAAAAAATCGAAAACCCACTTGACTGTGACATATACACTTAACTCTGGATCACTTGGTCCCGTTGGTGTACTTGTACTTTAGTGTTGACATAAGTTAAAATTACATTGTATTTATAAAGCTGCATGTTAAACAATACACGTACAATTAGTAGTTGAATTACAATTTAGAGTTAGAGGCCTAACTACATAAACTGAAAACTAATACACCCCGAAATACGTTTCAAAGTTGCATATTCATTGATTTATAAGTTCCAACTAATCCTTACCATTACTAATTGTAATTCTTAAAATAAAGTACAAATACCAACATCATAAGCACAATAACGTGAGACACCTGGTAGTTGATTCACTCGTTTTAAATAAACATTTCTTTAAATAAATTGTAAAGTGAAAGAGCAACCATTTAAATGATCAAAATCGATACAGTTATTGAATGTGTAGTATTAATAAATGATACTTCATAATACAAAGGTAAATGCGTAATTTTAAAAATAAAAAGAACTATTATTCCTATAACGTGTTGTTACGTCTCTGTTCGTTTGTTAATTTCCCGTAAAAATGCTTTCCGAAGAACTTCAGCGACACAAGTCCTTTCTTAAATAAAACTAGTTTATTCTTTCTCAATTCAACTTTGCAATACACTTAATTTCCACAGTCACTTTAATATAAACACACGCTATAACTCACAACGATTCACGCACTTTACTTACGGTCACTACCGCTCACTTGACTCGATTAACTGTGTCTATTATTTACAATCTCTCTATCTGCTATTTCAGTTCCGATTAATTCTCTCGCTTTATTTGTCGCGCTTATATACAATAAAAGCGCGCGTCTAGCAAACGCTTGGACGTTCGACAGGTTTCTCGATCTTTCTAGAACTCCAGCGCATGCTCCCAGCGTCGCGCGACTTCCGTTGTCGTAACAGTGTCATTTAAAATTTCTGCCCGTTTCATAAGGAGTGTGAATATATAATAGACTTCTCACTGAGCGGCTTTAGGGTCAGAAATAATGCCTATAGTTGATACTTCCACGACCGCTACATTTCCACAACCTTCTAACAGCTGGACACTTGGGTTTAGTAGACAATGGAGAGAATGCCTCTATTGGATTACGTACAGGGAATGTAGGGAAAGGGTGTAAATCATGTGAGCATTATTGGAAGTGAAAAGGTCAACAAAAGAAACAGTATGGGATGACAGCAGTATAGTGCTGGAGCACCACCTGAAAGAGTTGTTGTCAATGTGCTTGATTCTCTGTTCTATCACAGAGTAAAAGTAGGAATAAATACATAATGATTGTAATATAGCATTTCACCAAATGACCAGAAGCATATGCTATTCCTAACCAAAACCAAGGAGCTTGTCAATGAATTTGTTTCAAGATTTGGGATGCCTGTGAAACTCCCATATCAGAGATTAATCTTTGAATTTGCTTTTTTTTTTGTAGACGTGTATCAGATCATTGGAATAAAAAAAAACAACAAAAAACAGGACAAGAGCTCTGCATCCATCTCTTTGTGACATAATGGAAAGATAAACTTTTAAATTAGTCAGCCCTTTATGTGGATGGACATCAGAAAATAAGAGATCGAGATCTTCCACTGTTACTTATGAGTTATAAAATGGCAGTACATGGAACTACAGGCAACATGCCATCATGTTTCATATTTGAAAAAAGCTTAAAAGACCACTGGACCATCTGTGCTCACATCAGAAGGAAAGTCACTCAGTAGACTTACATAAAATATGTAGAGAGAACATCATAATGTTATATAAGGATTTAAATCAGCTAATGATAAAATGAAAAACATTATGATGTTAATGCTGATAGAGCTGGATTTCATTAAGGTGACGTGATTTGGTTATATAATCCTTGCCTTAAGAAAGTACGAACTCCAAAGTTAAGCAGGTGTTGGGAAGAGCAATATTTTGTATTGAAAAGAATCAACAATGTGGTTTACCAAATACAGAACATGCAGCCCAAGTCAAAGATCATCATCTTTGAGTGTACATCGGTGATAGAATGGCCAAACTAGTAGTTTCATAGAATAATTTTTCTGTATAAAAGCAACCCGCTTAATAGCACATGATATACTTTTATCAGATTACCAAAGATAGAGCTGCAAGTGGATTCGCCTGACCCCCTACCCACGAAGAACCCTCCCATTGACAGGACAACAAGTGAAAAGAGGTCATTCCAAGATATATTTTTAACATATTGATTTATATGTTTGGTGGCTAGAAGGAGCATGTCAGTATAGTGGTGAAGATGTAATTATCTAGAGATTTTCTGTAGCATGTAGAAATAAGAATACAATATATATATGTGTGTGTGAATGAGTAGTTAGTGAGTGAATCAATTCAGTGCCAGTGAGTGAGATATTCAGTTCTGTATTTCAGTTGGTAAGCTAAACAGTGAACTAGTCAACATGTTTGTTATCGATCACTTAGTGAGGAAACTCTAAGACTTTAAGTTAGGCATGCCATTAGTCTTGGAATTTAGACCTACAAGTAAATATATCCTTTAGCAAATGTCATTGAAGCAATAAATCAATTGTTTATAGTTACTTGGACATTATTTTACCAAATAATCCAAAAACAATCTGCCCAATGATAGAACATGTTTTAACAATAACTTAAATAATACAAATGCTTTAAATTTTTGAAAAGTTCAAATGTCTTTCACCAACGGTGCCTCATACTTTGTTAGCTTAATTTGAGGAACTTATTTGCATTTATATTGACATTACCTTTTTCAAATGCAGTTACTGAAAGATGATTTAGTTCACTAAAACACAAGTCCGAAATCAAAATGTTTGAAAGTTTGTTTGTTTTTGAATTTCGCGCAAAGCTACACGAGGGCTATCTGCGCTAGCCGTCCCTAATTTAGCAGTGTAAGACTAAATGGAAGGCAGCTAGTTATCACCACGCACCTCCAACTCTTGGGCTACTCTTTTACCAACGAATATTAGGATTGACCGTCACATTATAACGCCCCCACGGCTGAAAGGGCGAGCATGTTTGGTGTGACGGTGATTCGAACCCGCGACCCTCAGATTGCGAGTTGAGCGCCCTAACCACCCGGCCATGTTTGAAAGAGGAGTTCTAATTTGTGACATCAAAAGCCAACACATATTGTGCGAAGCACAATCACCATGTAAAGCATATCAATGTTACGGGATCTGGGAGCATACCTCCGAAAATTTGTATAAAATAGGTGCTATGAGATTAAATCTGGAAGCAATTATTCATGAAATATAGCTTTAAACAATTGCATGGCCGTTCACATAAAATCCCCGAACATCCAATGAAAGGTCAACAAATCATCATTCTGTTGTAACACTGCGTGGAGAGTTAGACTTAAATTCGCAATTTAGCATAAATATGTATTTTTTATTATAGTAAAATACTGTACTATTTACATGCAGAGCAGTTACTAATTGTTCACTTATATTACTAATTTAAACATTTCTGTACAACAATAGTATATTAATTATTTCAATCATTGGCTTTCATATACGTACATATATGCACTATGGAAATAACATGTTAGCATATTTCATTCTTCCGACGTGCTTTTGCCCAAATAACTTGTATATAGTTTCAACGTTGATAGCAGTGTCATATTGATTATATATTAAAGCTAGAGCACTCAGTCTTTCTTTTTTGTATACCTCAGGTAATTATTCAGCCTGTGTAGATTTTGACGAAAACGAGACAATCATTTAAAGCTCTGGATACAACTGTGATATCTAACAGTGTAATGAAGATTTATATGTACGTTTGACTTGTTTTAATACATTATTTTAAAATAGGTGGACTGTGTTGCTGTTTTCTTATTGTTGAAATTTATCGTCAACAAGTTACAGACACCTACTTCAAAGAATCTGGCTTACAAAACCTGACAGAAGCAATACGGCTTCGGCTTCCAATTACAAAATGTCAACAGAAGCCATTGCATGCGACTATTTCAAGCCAGAAAATGCTAACGTCTTTCAAAAAATATAGACTATGTGAAATACGTTAAATACAATAAGCATTTGCGCTATAACTATACAAACATTTTTTTTACATCAAAAAATAGGGGTTCAGCGGAACCCTCCTCTGCATACGTGCGTGAAACTGTAGCCTCTATGTATATCATACCTAATTTGAAATATTCCCAAAAAAGTCTTTTGAATGCATATAGTAAAGATTGTAAAAAATAAAGATAAAAATTTTCTTTGTCGACAAATAAAGTAGATTTTTACAATTTGTTTTTTAATAGTGCCTGCGTTAGAATTGTCTGTAAAAAAGCTACTTGTTACATACATACAAAGTTATTTTGGAACAATTTTTTTTAAAATTTAGTGAAATTACTTTTATAATATTTAACGCAATTTTTGTTAAAATGTGGTTGTTCTTTATTTGACATGTGGCTTGATCATACTATTGGTTAAGTATGCAGCCTATGACACTAAGTTATTACATGGAGTAAAAAATATACAATTGGTGACGAAATTTTCAGAAAGTGTACTGAATAGAATTTACGTTTTAGGTTCAATTTTGTACTTAATGTGGGCAAAATAGCGAATCTGAATTCAGAATGACTAAGTATCATCTCTAGCCACCACCATTAACTTTTATATTTTAAAGTTTTAAATTTAAGAGGATTTAAATGTCATGCTAATACAAATAACATTTAATACCAATACTCTGTTTTTCGCACAATATTTAAGAAATACTGTAAACCTATTAAATTATAACAAAACAGCCTGAAAACATTTTACTCTTCAACTACTTTATATTTTTCTACAACTTCGATTTTAAATATATTTAAATTATGAATGATTTGGACTGTAGTAATTTTAGTTCAGGTCTATGCTGTTAAATTTCTTTTGAAAAAAAGATAGTTTTATTGTGCACTTTGCAAAGCGTGTTATGTTTGGTTAGATTCTGTATAAAGAGATGTAAGTCTGTTTAGTTGATTGTTTTTATTATATATAACCACTGTTTACTCTGGAAATATACGAGATAGCCTGAGTATAACTTTGTTTTGTATGAGAGCATATTTAATAAATGTATTCACTACAGTATCTTTAGTCACATATTTGAAAATTGTGATACTAGCTTCACACACACACACACACACACATATATATATATAATGAATTTTAAATACCCTTCTAGGTATTTATAGATGTAAAAATGAGAGGGAGGTCACTGGCTCTTCCTAGATGGCACGAGTGTTCTGGAGCATTGAATCGGGATTAAAGACAATTAGTAGTACACATTCTTGACTGATTTACATACAGTTGACAAATGCTACTTTCATGATCCTAGATTATAATGGTGTGTTACTATGATCACACACAGTTCGGTATTTCTGAACTGTATCGAAAAAAATGTTCTTGAGTATCTAGCTATTGTTCCTCGCACCGCCAATCACTTATAGAAAACGATTTCCTAAAACATGCCTAAATACTTTTCAAGCATTCAGCACAGTATTCCATCTCTATGTTTTGGCCTGGTCAGGCAACTGAAGTTTCGTGGTTCGCTTCTTGTTACTGCTGAAACAAAATTCTCACTTCACACTATCGGCATTAGCCATCCCTAATTTAGCAGTGTAAGACTAGAGGGAAGGCAGCTAGTCATCACCACCCACCGCCAAATCTTGGGCTACTCTTTTACAAACAAATAGTGGGATTGACCATAATATTATAATGGCCCCATGACTGAAAGAGCAAGCGTGTTTGGTGGGATGGAGATTCGAACCCACAGATTGCGAGTTGAGTGCCCTAACCACAGTAATAACTTCAGTTATGGAGCATCAGATATCTTGATGAGAATATTATATTTACTTTTTTGTATATTCTGTAGAACCAGAGAAAGAAATATTTAATTAATATTACACATCTAACTTAAGGTTTTGTAAGAACTATTGTAGTTATCAGATTTAATGTCAACATTTTGACAGCCAACTGTAATTATGGATTGGTACTGTTGTATTTTTGTAATTCATTATATGCTGATCAGTCAAAAAATTTGAAAGTTTTAAATGAGGTTGTTGTCCTCCTTGGACAAAGTACATGTCTTCCTTATCTTGAAAATAACCATTTTTGGAGCTGAGCATGGTATACTAGTTAGCATGTTGAACTGTGATTTAATTCTGTTCTTGTGGTATCCTTCTTTTTTTTAATATATACCAAAAATTATATTACTAATAACTTTCACAAAATACACCTTCCCAACAGTAAGTTCCCACTGGTAGAAATGTATACACTTTCCCAACAGTAAGTTTCCCATTGGCAGAAATGTATACACTTTCCCAACAGTAAGTTTCCCATTGATAGAAATGTTAAACATTTTACATTTAAAATATGGTAGCAAATAATAAAAGTGGATTCACTTGTAGCTGTAAAGTTAATGTCCATGCAGTAGTTGTTTTGATTAACTTTAGTGTTTTCTTCTCTGTCTATTATTTTGGCACTTTATAGGTCCATTATATGGTCATTTTCCTGAACACGAAAAGCTATAGATGATGTGTTTATAGCACAGTTCTTAATATCTCTTTGAACCTTACCTGTAACAGGTGTCGTGTTTCCACAATGAAATGTTTATTACACAGAGTGCTATAAACCACGTTCTTTGTGAGAGGACTTGGAAGTAGGGATTTTACCTTCCTAAGCCCATCGCATAGTGTAGGAGGATTTAAGAAAGCTACAATGGTGTTAAGTTTATTCATTATCCTGCAAAGTTTTCTCCTAGGCCTCGTACGTAAGGAAGAGATGCATTTTTCTTTTTGTTGTAATTTTCAGGTTGTGGTTTATTAGTAGTTGAGACAGATGAATCATATAACACACATTAAATCGTTTCATTTGGATAACCGTTATTCCTGAAAATATTCACAAGATGTTTAAGTCCTTCATCTAGGTAAATACCTATAATTGTGTTTTCCGTATGTTTATTATATTGAAGCAATTGATTGGTTGGTTGGTTGGTTGGTGTTTTATGGCGCAAAGCAGCTAGGCTATCTGCGCCAAACAACCGGTAAAAGCAATGAAAGTAGATTAAAGTAAAATGTAAAAAAAAAACAAAAAACACTAACAAAAGACATAAAATATATTATTTGTCGTGGTTTCAATGTAAAATTAAAACTTTAATTTTATAATGATTTATTTGAAGTTGAAAAATTCCTTTATTTTTATTTCTCCATATAATACCCATAATTGTATTTTTCTTATGTTTATTATATTGAAGTCAATCAATTTATATTCTGTATTCATCATAATTCTATACGTTTCATACCTATAATACCAGATGTCAGTTATTGTTACAACTGTTGCCTAGATACCTATTTTAAAGTAGTGTTCCACACCTTAACGAATTTTTTTGCCCGATGAAGGTTCTGTTAAGAGGACCGAAAGCTTGCAAATGAAAGTATGTTAACGTAGAGAAAAGTCCACATATAATTCTACAAATCAAAATTTATTCACAATATTTATCAAGCACTTAGCGAACACTATTTTAAGTAATCAAAAACTTAAATTTTTAGTATATTAAAAAAGAATATATGCTTAGATTAACTTAATTTTTACACGTACCTTTGAAGCATCATTTTAGAAAAAGTAAATGAAACTATACATCATTAGACAGATTTTAATACCAACCAAATATAGCAAGAACAGATCTGTAAATATATATATGTATATTTATATTTAAAGCAAATACTTCAGCAAATGAATATTCCGTGAAATTCTTGAGTTATCTTTTTACCAGAGCTTAAAGTGTGTTTAGGTAATAAAGTTGTACATTTTCCTTCTTCTTAATCATTTCAAAGAACATGTAAAGAAAATAATTCTTCACATAACTGTGTATAGCTATTAAAAACATAAAACAAATAAAATAAAGTTTTAGTTAAAATTAGTCTATTTCAGTCGATATTAGAGAAAACGTTTTTTTTTAAAGTCTGTCTATGGATAAAAAAATTGTAACTAAGACTTTATATCATGTAGTTTATTACTATTATATTAAACTAATAACCACCATCACGTATTTGTACTTTTCACTGGTAAGAAGCTATAAACGCAAGAGGCTTTTACAGTCGGTTGTTATGTAAACTATCCATTTTTGTAACGGAGGTATGAAATATAAAATTGTCTTTACTTCAACAAATACTTAGTTATTCAGTAACAAGTGGGTGTTTGTTTGATACAGTCTAATGACATAAAGATAAACAGGTCATGAAAGAGACATTAGTTTTCATTCAAAAATAATGTATGTGTTTGATTCTTTATACTTAGAATATTAACATGGGTAGAAAAATATGAAAAATTGTTATAAACCAAAAAAAAATAAGTTTATTTTTTTTATTAAATTGATTACATACTCTTTATTTGTCAGTATAACTTGAACCTATTGCCATAGCTATATTTTCTGAAATGGTCTTACCTTCGTACCCTCAAAGCTACCAGTTTCACGCCATTTCAGAACATGTGCTGATCATGTGATTACCCTCCACCAATCATACTGCACCATCTATACTAGCACAACCAGCTCCCTCTACTATTCAAGAACAATCCTCACTTTTTCAATTGGCATTCTAATGTGTAGATGTGTGTTTTAATGGTCTTACCTTTGTATCCTCAAAGCTTTCAGTTTTGTGCCATTTCAGAGCATGTGATGATCATGTGATTACCCTTCACACATCATACTGTGCCATTTATACTAGCGCAGCCAGCTCCCTCTACTATTCAAGAACAATTCTCACTTTCTCAATTTGCATTCTAGTGTGTAGATGTGTGTTTTAACTCGCTCTCCATGTGACTACAAAATTTTGATTGTGCTTGATCACAAATTTATATCAGTTTCAACTTCTTGTGTTTGACTGCTATTTGAAATATCTTTTTTCTTCTTCAAAATTCTAATTTGTTCATATGAACTTGGGATTTAATATGGTGGATGATGACATTCCTGTGACAGTTGACAATGATTCTGACATGAGTCTCCAGGTCTCAGGGTAGACAATGTCTGCTGGAGAAGTACACTGTGTCTTTCTTGGGCAGGTATCATTTTCCTCCTGGGGTAAGTCTACATATTACTTTTCCTATATATTTTTAGTTGACATGTATCATATTTCAGGATCCTACCTGGTGGCAGGTGTTGCCTGGTCAGGTAGGATTCATATTTTATTTGCACTATGAATAATTCTTTAACATTCACTGCTGAGATGGGGTGTTTCTGTAAGACCACCAGCAGCTTGTCTAGTGGTATGTGTATCTATATTTTTATTTAACTAAAAGTTACTAGTTTCATTTAGAAAGGACCATCACTCAAGGATCTCATTAATATAGCAGATGGAGATTTCTTTCCATCCCTACTGACCCGTGATTACTACAATCGGGGTCTATCTGCTTTTCAAAATTGGGAATTACAAACACCCATTGCTCTGTCTCTGGTGTGTCGTTCCTCCAGACTCCTCAACACGTACCCCATCTTCTAGTGGAGCATGGTAATCCTTACCACTTCTGGTTCCCAGTCAGTGGTGTGAGTTGGACCATGGAGCTTTCTAGCCCATGTGTACACACTTGGTGAGAAGAGGGCTATAGTTGTTATAATCACTACAGTTCCGAACAATGAAATATACAATAAAATCCAGTATTCAAGGCACTTCCCCCAGCAGACTGCACTTGTTGATAAGAAATTTCTTATGTAAGGCATTTCCGCTGGATGTTTTCTGTCCGGATGGACTGCACTTGACAAAATCCAAACTAACCCAAGGCGCTTCCCATGGATGTTTTTTTGTCCGAGTGAACTATACTTGGCCTAATCCTATGTGTCCAAGGTGCTTTCCCATGGGGGTTGACCAGGTGGGCTGCACTTGTTGATCTCCATATATTATGCAAGGCACTTCCACTGAATGTTTTTTGTTCAGATGGACTGCACTTTACATAATTCAATGTATCCCAAGGTGCTTCCCCTGGATGTTTCTTGCTCGGATGGACTGTACTTTGCATAATTCAATGTATCCCAAGGTGCTTCCCCTAGATGATTTTGCCTGGGCAGACCACACTTGGCCAAAATAATAAATATTATTTATCCAAGGTGCTTCCCCTGGATGTTTTTTGTCTGGGCAGACCATACTTTTTTGATCTCTCAAGCTTATGCAAGGTGCTTTCACTGGATGTTTTAAGCCAGATGGACCTCACTTGGCATAATTCAACGTATCCCAAGGTGCTTCCCCCGGATGTTTTTTGCCCAGGTGGACTGCACTTAGCCTATTCATATACAATTCATTGTCTGTCAGCTCTAGCCATGTTGTTGTTTCGTTTTTTCTCTGGCATCATACTATGACTCACTATCATTGTATTTGGTACTATGGCATGTTACATATATGGACAAAGTATGACATGTGTGTTGACAACTGGCTGGTTATGAAAACCCTCATGACCACACTGATACGTGTAATTTTTTTCCAATAATCCTACTTATCCAAGGTGCTTCCCCTGAATGTTTTTTGTCTGGAAGGACCACACTTGTTGGTCACATTATTTTTTACAAGACTTTTCCACTGAACGTTTTGCTTGGGTGAACCACACTTGATGTAACCCAAGGCACTACACTTGACACATACTTAAACAGGCCCATTGTCACTTCCATACTAGACTTTCCATGTTTGTCAACACCGTACTGTTTCAAGTCATTTTTATATAGCACTTTTCTACTGATTTAGTGCTGTACTTCTCTTTCCTTAATGCATTGGTGCCTGCCAATTCAGTTCTGCCCACTTTTTGTTCTTGTGTTAATTACTGGGTGAAAAACATACCTGTTCCTGAAGTAGTGCTATACCTGACAGGTATGGTTTCTTTTCATATCCTTGTATACACCTGTTCTTTCAGTGCGGTCACTTTCCACTTGATTGGATATTGATGCGCCTTCACCGCGCCCTACACTTTTGCTATGTGGGATTATAATTTTGGGAGAGAAGAGGTACTTACCTCCTTTCACCCACTTCCCACCCTTCCTCCCCACTGATATGCCAATGTTTCCGGTTTGTACATGCCAATTCTCAAAAATGAAGATTATTCTAGAATAGAAGAGGGAGCTAGCTGTGCTAGTATAGATGGTGCAGTATGATTGGTGGAAGGTAGTCACGTGATCTGAAATGGAGCAAAACTGATGGAGTATAAAAGAATGGTGTGCTGTTAGCAAAAATTTTAGCAATGGTTAGAGGGCAGTCCAGGATCGAGATAGCTTTGGGTGATTAGTGGTAAGTACCTATGGGAAATACATTTTCAGTGTAAAAAAATTTTAACTTTCAACTTGTTTCATCTTTTTTGGTTGAGTAGTTGTAATTAGTGCTCATCAACTTGGGTTGACTTCTCCAGGTTCCAAGACCTGATCACCAGAATGAGAAGCTGGGGTTTTGTACTCTTGACGAACCTAGAACAAAGCAGTCAGATCCAACAGTGTTAGACCTCCATCTAAGTGTAGTGACCAAAGAAACCACTGTCAAAACTACAGTAAGACGAGTAACATTTTGTCAGTAGGAGTCATGGAAAATGCTTCATTTTAATCTTTGTTAAGTTACCAACCCTATTGTGTTTTTAACACATTTTAGACAATTTGGTAATTTGAGGGTTAACTCATTACTTGTGGTTGTAAACTTGTCCAATAACTGATAAGCCTATAATATGTCAGAAAAAATGTGATTTAATAAATGGTTCAGGTACAAAAGTTATAAGCTTTATTCTTTCTAAATGATTAATTTACTCCTATTAATTATAATTTAAAGGGACATTACTTTATCATCAGGAAGAAAAAAAAAACTGAAATGTATTTGTTATGTAACATTCATTGAATTTTTAAGTTTTCTTTAACTTAGTGTAGTGAACCATTCTTCCAGACAGTAAAAAAGTTATATAATGCAGACAAAAACAGCAAAGAAATTGACAACTGGATAAATGATATCGGACAACTACATCTTTTAAAACCTCTTCAGACTGTCTATTATTCAGAGTAAGAAAAACCTAAGATTATTAAAATAGTACCTTGATCAAAGACAAGTTAAAAACTTGAAAACCCAAAAGATAAGGATAAGAATTAAGTCCATTGCATCCAATACAACCCACAGAATTTATGTTTAGATATGTAAATTTAATAGCAGAATGACAGAAGAACCAGTGGCTCTTTTCTGGTCTGTTTGGCTATCTTTTCTTCATTGGCAGACTGAAAAGGAACCACTGGTGCTTCTATATTTTTTCTATTAAATTTACACAACTGAACTGAAATACAAGGAATTGAATTTTCTGTAGCACTTGGCCATAATATTTACCTTGATCAATTTATCTCAATGAAATGATTATTTAATAACTAATCTCATTCCTACAGTCAAAGGACATTTTTATCTGATATACTACTTAAATTGTGTATATATATAAGAAACATTTAAGCATGAATATATAAAGTTGCAAGTTTATTGTAAACATCTGTATTTCTTACTATTTCATTTTTTTATAAATAACTGTCTTCTGTATTTTTCTGTTTGATTATAATGATATGTTAAACGATGTTATATGGCAAAAATCTGCTTCCTTAATTAGCCAAAATAAATGTTTTTCTATCTTTGATTATAATAATATGTTAAACGATATCAAGTGGCAAAAATCTGCTTCCTTAATTAG
Organism: Limulus polyphemus; assembly: GCF_000517525.1. Classification (NCBI taxonomy): domain Eukaryota; kingdom Metazoa; phylum Arthropoda; class Merostomata; order Xiphosura; family Limulidae; genus Limulus; species Limulus polyphemus. The sequence continues at coordinate 27,257 of NW_013672678.1, forward strand.
CCAGAATAAATGTTTTTCTGTGTTTGATTATAATAATATGTTAAACGATGTTAAGTGGCAAAAATCTGCTTCCTTAATTAGTCAAAATAAATGTTTTTCTGTGTTTCGTTATAATAATATGTTAAACGATATCAAGTGGCAAAAATCTGCTTCCTTAATTAGCCAAAATAAATGTTTTTCTATCTTTGATTATAATAATATGTTAAACAATATCAAGTGGCAAAAATCTGCTTCCTTAATTAGCCAGAATAAATATTTTTCTATTTGATTATGATAATATGTTAAACGATATCAAGTGGCAAAAATCTGCTTCCTTAATTAGCCAAAATAAATGTTTTTCTATTTGATTATGATAATATGTTAAACGATATCAAGTGGCAAAAATCTGCTTCCTTAATTAGCCAGAATAAATATTTTTCTATTTGATTATGATAATATGTTAAACGATATCAAGTGGCAAAAATCTGCTTCCTT
>NW_013672678.1:28385-42065 GCF_000517525.1 Limulus polyphemus
ATTCATTTATAGCTGTAAAGTTGTTTTATACACAGTTCAGTGAAATTCCTGGATTCATTTATAGCTGTAAAGTTGTTTTATACACAGTTCAGTGAAATTCCGTTCCTTCACTTATAGTTAGTTTTTAAAAACACTTGTCTTCACTGTGTTTGGATTAGTTTTCCTAACACATTTAAAAGAATAACTAGAAAAACATGTTTAGTGCTTCTACATATTATGTGGCACTGAGAAAAGAAAATTGACTAACACAACGTACATTAACACAACTTTGGAAATTGGTCTTAAACAAAAGTATTTGCGGCCTCTAAAGTTTCATTCTAAGGTCACAGATATGATATCACGTGCATGGATTGACTATGTGCTGTCTGCATCGTGTCCACCACTCCTGAATTTTAGTGCTAAGTCACCAAAGCAAAAATTTCATGTGAGATTTCCACGTCATTGACCTATTCATCTATAAATAATTTAGTAATAACTGTAAGATTTATCATAAAGATTTAAAAATGTCAAACTTGATAACCTTATTATATACAAAAATAACATGATTTGTCAGTTAACTAATTAATAATATACTTTTTTCTTTACCTACCTATATATGTGGTGAAGCCTTCCAGTTTTACCAGAATTTCTGGCTAAAAATACCACCCACAGTTAGAGTACTCAACTTCTGAATCAATGTATTCTAATCATTGTAGGTTTCAGTTTTCTTTATGATATTAAGTACTTCTGGAAAATATAATAATGGTTGAAAACTCGCCAAATCAAAATGATTGTATTGGTGACCACAAAAACGTTTCGGGCAACTGTCCTTCAATGAACAGCTGTTGCCTGAAACAAAGTAGACAGACAGACAAAGAAGATGAGAAGTAAAGTTATGAGAAGGAATTCGGCCAAAGAAATGTTAAATGCAAAGTTAATTGTTGTAGGAGTGGAAGGCCTAACGATTAATATAGGCCTAATGGTTGATATATATTAGTGAGACTAATGGTGTTGAAAGAGAGATAAGAAAAATTTATTTTGTCAAAGAGAGTTTAAAAACAATTGAACCAGCCTCAGTGGACTTTGAAAAATAGGCAGACAATTCTTGGAAATACAAAGAAAGAAAAAAGAGTAGATGATTTTAGAACTATAGGATACAACCATGGTAAATCGACTATAAAGTAAGTGAACTATACTCGGATAGTTTGGTGATGGTAATAGAGAAAAATAAATCGGCTTATCAACTGAAATTCTAAAGCAACTGAATAGGCCTAAGTGGACTTTTGACAACAAGAAGAAAACTATATAGTGTTTATTATATGCCTATAATCTCTATAGTGTAAACTTGTTATACATACATTTAACTAGTTCCGAATATAGATATTATTTTGAAAACAAGTGGAGTGAGTGCTGTTTGTTGATTTTTGAATTCATCACCAATAAGTTACAGACACCTACTGTAGAAGAATCCTAAGCACAACAACAACACCCATATTATTCAAATTACTTATTAAATACTACTACCATACATAATATTGAGAAGAATAAGCCTCATTATTTTGAGTTACATTTTCGTTGTTTTTTTTTAATTTTACTTACTTCCTTATCAGAAGATCTTATTAATCCATTGCATCAATAATTAAAACATCAAACTCCCCTTTTACGTGAGCTCTCAACTTAAAATATGTTGTTTCTCCCATAACTGAATCTTACATTATAATGCTTATTTGATAGGGAATTCAACCAATTCAGTTTTCTACTTTATTACTGTGAACATGCGAGTGAAACATGAACACATTTATATTAATCAGACTTTCATCCAATAAAGTGTAGATTTGGTACTTCAGTATTATCGGTTCATGAGTAAAACATAAATCAGGAACACATATTTATGTTAAAATATCCATACAGATTTTATTTGCACCAACAAAAAGCTATTAATCAAAAAACAACATAAATATCTTAGGATAACGAATTCTTTTAATGGTAATGAACTCTCTTCATAATTAAACAGTGATTAGGACAGAGACAAGCATTCAGATGAATTCTTGCCAAAATAACAAATATAATGTTAACATTTTTATAAAATATCAGAAACATATGTTGTGCACTATCGTAAAATCTCCACAAAAGGTCTTCACTAAGATAGTTGTTTGGAGAACGTACCTTCTTTAGTATTTGTTAATTTTAACAAGCAGAGTAATAATTTTTATATTATGTACATATATATATATATACACTGAATAGAGGGAAAACATTGCTATTATCTATGTTGTGTTAATATCAAGTTTGCCACCACCAAGCTGGTCCTAACATAATTAAAAAGAAAAATTTTGGATAATTTAACACAGTATCTGGCTTTACAAAATTTTGAAACATAGGGTAGTATCTCTTGTAAGAATGGTTTATAAGATTAGCTTAAGTATGATCTGTTACACTTGTTACTTCTTAATATTACAAATAACATTACGGTTTTGGACATGCAGAAAAATAAACGCAAGCTCAAGATGGAAGGGTTAGAAGTCATAACATTAGAAGCTATTGTCATCACTCAGGTGTTTGTTCATCTATTTACTATATTTATATCCCACCACCCTATTTCACTGGTGTCCCAGCTGGCATTCCACGTGGACTGAACTGAAAGATATGATATAAAAAAATATTATTACTTTATTTTGGAATATAACAAGTTGCAAAACACAGTTACACATCAGGTTGATCCAGCCCTTCCCTATGAAAGATTAGACCCGTAGAGAATGAAAAATTAAGAGCGGTATAATTTCTTACATGAGTGACGTACTGTAGTAAGATTTCCTGCTACCATACACTTGAAACAAATTTAATACTTGAAATTTAATATGTATTAATGATCAATGTAAGGACTGAATGAAGTCAGAAAGGTAGACCATACTGATGAAAACTAACATAATATTTGTTTGTTCTCAATTTCTCGCTAAGCTACTCAGCAGACATCTGCACTAGTTATTCTTAATATTGAAGTAATAGATTAGATGGAAGGCAGCAAGTCAACACCATCAACCACCAAAATGGTCTACTCTTTACCAACGTTTAGTGGTATTGACTGTCACTTTATAACACACCCATAGGTGAAAGGGCCAGATTGTTTTGGGACCAAATTCTATGTCCTAACACATTAAAAAAGGGGAAATAACGATTATTATGTTCATAGTTTACTCCTAGTAAGACTGGTATATTAAACTAGCTATATTAATAACTGGATTAATTTTTAGTTTTGATGTACGTAAGTAGCTTACACCGATTAGAAGGTAACAATAAATATTTAAAATGTAGCATTACAATTCTCTACAGGTATACAAGTTACTCATCTAACTGCCGCTAACAGCTGTGTCACTGATGTGTAATGAGAAACACTATCATACCACAAGTGATGCAGTAATACCTGATACCTGGTATATCATGGGGTGTGTAGATGTATTAACCATACATTTGTTTTACATCACGAGTCATTAAAATCTGGGATAAGATGTAGATCCTGGGTGTGCAGATGTATTAATTGTACATTTGTTTTACATCACAAATCAGACAGTAACATCTGTGCCAGAAATGTAGGTTTTAGGTGTTTTGATGTACTAATATAGAACATTGTTCCTGAAAATGATAAAGTATAGGTTTTTGAAAGGAAAGTTTTAGGCAGTGTGTTGACATGTTGAATAGTTTCCTTTTGGACTGTTCCTGCCTTTTTTCTGGTTTTGGAGACAAATTTTTGTGGTGTTAGAAATTCACCAACATTTAGAGATGTCTGTGTCAAAAATGGTGAGACAAGAATTCAAAGTTAGAGTTATAGCAACTAGAATATAAAGCAGTCTTGATAAACAAATATTTATGTCATAATTCTCAGGAATATACAGCTATTTTAGGTTTTATATTAGGCAAATAACATCCAATAAAGTGGAAAGCCTTGTTTGAATATTCACAACTGAACCTATATCAAAGTCAGTGTCTCTGTCATAAGAATGGCAGACACACAAGCAAACAAAAATAACTACTTACAATTAAACGTACACCAAAATGGGTGTCTTTGTCTGAGCAACTTGTAGCAAGGGCAGACTTAATAACCCCATTGGGGCACACAGCTATGAACCTTCCCTTTTCAACTGCTGACTCAAGGACTATGAAGTTTTTATCAAAAGGAACCTCTCGAGCTCGAAAGCGACAGTAACCAGTTCCTGCATTTCTAGAGCCCTGAACAGGTAGAGAGAAACACAATGTAAACAAAAAGTTCTGAAAAATACACTGTCAAAGATATGGTAGAGTTTTCTGATTCAAAATCTTGATCACACACTAATGCATTCTGCATTATTTTTTAACTTTCTTTTAAACTTAATAAATTTATTCTCTGAGGAGAAAAACAAAACATTAACGTGAAGCAGTTATAAATACAATTATATGAATGTTGGTACACAAATGTGTAGTGAACATACATACATATCCTAAGGCATGGCATTGCTTTACCGAATTTCACATCTCAAATTAATCTCCTTAAAACATCTCTAATACTCAAGTTATGTTGAATTATCAACTTTATCTTAACACTGAGTTCAGCAAGAGTACTTTTCTTTGATAGATTGTTTAGGCAGACTAGTCATGATAAGTACACTGGAACATGCTGCAACTGTAGAAAACACACAAGTGTAATATCTTCCATTTATACTGAAATGTTATTCTCTTCACCAGATAGTTGCTGCCCATTCCATTGTACTCGTCACATTCATCTTTCCTATGTATTAAATTTCTTTTAAGATGTAATTTCCAGTAAAACTTAAAGTAACTGACTTTTAATCTCTAGAGTTATAGCAGACTATTCTGTTATTTTAATGCTATGAGCTCAGTCTACAACATTCGATGCGTTAATTGATAATATACAAGGACGATCCATATTAGTCCATGTTGTAATCCTAAATATATCACTGAATTATACAAGCTAGATGTAAAGCAATATACATTCTTTTTTTAGCTATATTGATAGTAGACTAAAACATAAACATTTACAGCTGAATGAAGTTGTAGTGTTCCACTGATGATAGCTAGGTAGTTAAAGTTGTTGTGAAGTTGAACAATACAGTCTTCTTCTCTCATTACAGTGAAGTGAGCTGGAAGATAATTTGAAGTCTCAAATAAATATTGTAAGACACTCTGCTATTAAATACAACTAGATAAAAATAACACATTCATAAGATTACTTTCATGTATTACAAAAACACAAGTATTTAGTGTCCCTGAATATTCTTTTATCTTCTAGTGTTTTGTGTGTGTGTGTTTAAGTGATACGTTTGTTCCATATTCTTTTATCTTCTACTGTTGTGTGTGTGTGTGTTTAAGTGATACGTTTGTCCCATATTCTTTTATCTTCTACTGTTGTGTGTGTGTGTGTGTGTGTGTGTATAAGTGATACATTTGTCCCATATTCTTTTATCTTCTACTGTTGTGTGTGTGTTTAAGTGATACGTTTGTCCCACATTCATTTATCTTCTACTGTTTTGTGTGTGTGTAAGTGACACGTTTGTCCCAACATGATTTAAGTTGCTCTCTTGTTTATTCTTTTATATGACCCATTTTCTATGTCCAAGTAGTAATTTTCAGTTCCTAACTACAGTGAGTTTAATTCTGTATTTGATTGTACTTACTCTACAAGTCTTTTTTTATAATTGTATCTACACAAACAAACTTTACTAAAATAAACCAAGTGATACTATAGTGTGCAGTCTACAAAGATATTTACACTATAGCATTAGGTCTACACAGATACTATCATCATCACCGTTTAACTTTCGTTTATTTGCAATTGGCGCCATTTATTATAAATAATTCTATTAAACTAATAAAGTATAAAATACCATTACTATCACAATTATAACCTAAATTTAAGGTACTATTTTGGAACACACAACTTATTAAATTGTTATTATTTGCTGAAGAAAAACGTGTATAGATATAATTTATTTAACAAGAAATTATGTTTTAATGAATCATAGAGTAAATATCTTTGTAGATCACACACTATAGTAGCACCAGTAAATCTTCCTTCACGTATCTACACAAACAACTTGTACTGTAATAAATGTTCATTCATTATATCTACACAAACAACCTGTACTATAATAAATGTTCATTCATTATATCTACACAAACAACCTGTACTATATAATAAATCTTCATTCATATATCTACACAAACAACATGTACTGTATAATAAATCTTCATTCATTATATCTACACAAACAACTTGTACTATAATAAATCTTCATTCATTATATCTACACAAACAACCTGTACTATAATAAATCTTCATTCATTATATCTACACAAACAACCTGTACTATATAATAAATCTTCATTCATATATCTACACAAACAACCTGTACTATAATAAATCTTCATTCATTATATCTACACAAACAACCTGTACCATAATAAATCTTCATTCATATATCTACACAAACAACCTGTACCATAATAAATCTTCAGTCATATATCTACACAAACAACCTGTACCATAATAAATCTTCATTCATGTATCTACACAAACAACCTGTACTATAATAAATCTTCATTCATATATCTACACAAACAACATGTACAATAATAAATCTTCATTCATATATCTACACAAACAACATGTACAATAATAAATCTTCATTCATATATCTACACAAACAACCTGAATAGTTAAAGCAAAAGAATGGTGAAGAATAAATACTATTAAAGAATTGATGCCCTTCTCCACCAAGTCCATCTAATACCAATCTTCCATCTTGTGCTTGAAGGATCTGCAGACTGCGCCCCGTAACTCGAGATACCAACTGTACAACATTACCAGCTTGTAAGTGGTTCTGCAAGTAACAAATTAAACATAATTTAACTCTCTATTAAACAAATCAACAAATATTTGAACAATGTATGAAGCAAAGAGCTAAGTGATTACCTCAGTCACCTATGAGCATCTGTAAGTGTTGTATATAATAGTGAATCAAATTTATGATAAATTTTACAAAATTAAACAATTAACAAACATATTGCATTGTGATTTCTCATTATAATTTTCAATTAATTCAAAATTATTCCTCTTATTTGATAAGTACCATGACTTTAGAAAGTAATCAACTGATTATTCCAGTTATCTAAATCTCGAAGGAGAATTATCAAATAACAAATTCCACTAACCACCCAGCTTTAAGTTGGTGCAACAACTTTTGTTACAAGAACCTTATGACTAAAAAAAACTGTTTGTTTGTAGTTATGCACAAAGCTACACAATGGGCTATTTGTACTCTGCCCACCATGGGTATCGAAACTCAGTTTCTAGCGTTGTAAGTCTGCAGACATACACTTGTGCCACTAGGGGGGCTCTAAAGAAACTAACAAACACTTAGAACAGTTATATAACGGCTCAACATGCATATAACTATATTACTTATTAAACAGATTTTGAGCAAATACATAACATATTACAGATACTACCACAGCTGGATATTTTTACACAATAAACTGTTCAATAATTAATTCAAAAATACAATAACAGCAACTTTTACAGTAGGCACGTATTAATTAAAAAAATTACAGCATTATGATCCATAGTATCAAGTCATTATCAGGTAAGTTACATTTAAAATGATTATAACTATGGGTCTCAATAATAATACTGTATTTTCAGTGAATCATGAATATATCTGTAGACTAAGCAGGCATCAAAATAACACTACTCATGAAAAGCACTATCTCATTGGACAAAGCTATATGCAAGATTTTGGCTGCTCTTGTATGTCTGATCTTCAAATAACTTTGTTTCTGAATAACTTTGTAGCTGTGTCCATTTTAATTGTTGTGGATGCAGCCCAAACATCTGTCATACGAAGTGGGCCATGATCAAAGCAGATACCAGCATGAGCCTCCCGTATATATATATATATATAACACAGCATAGAAAATTAATAGGTTTAGCAAAGCAATTATTGGTGTTATAAACATCATGTTCAGTAGGGTTCATTTGTTGAATTTCCTAATTTTGAATTGATTGACTAGAAGGAAAGGAGCTAGTCAACACCACCTACTGGCAATTCTTGGGCCAATGAATAGTCAGATTGACTGTCACATTATAACACCCCCACAGCTGAAAGAAGAAACTTGTTCAATGACAGGACCTGATCCACAGATTGTGAGCAGATCATTCTAACATGGATTATTAACTTAGTTAACCATTAACTAATAAAAAAAAAATTGTTACAATCTTTCAGTAAAAAGACACTTATCTACTCCCAACTCGCTTCTTTCTGGTCCTCCAAGTGTTCCATTCTTATATCATTACCGGTAATGATATAAGAATGGAACACTTGGAGGACCAGTAGGATGTGAGTAGGTAGTAGATAAGTGTTTTTATACTCGTGTGGTAATGATATAAGAATGGAACACTTGGAGGACCAGTAGGATGTGAGTAGGTAGTAGATAAGTGTTTTTATACTCGTGTACACGAGTATAAAGACACTTATCTACTACCTACTCACATCCTACTGGTCCTCCAAGTGTTCCATTCTTATATCATTACCACACGAGTATAAAAACACTTATCTACTCCCAACTCCCATCCTTCAGATGTTACACTCTTAGATGTAGAAATATCATTACCACCCGAAGATAAAAAACTACCAGCTCAGATCCTTCTGGCCCTTCAAATGTTACGCTCTCGGATGTAGCTATATTGGTACCTAGCAAGTTTGTGGGTGAAAGCATCAAGATATTGATGCATCCTCATCACCCCTGTGAATGACCTCACAGATGGCTCAAATTTTCTGTCCTGTGTCCAATGGGACAGTGCTATTTTGCATTACTGTATCATTCAACTGAGCATGCACATAAAAATATAATAAGTATACACTTTCTTCAAAATAAATTAAAATAGGTTGCAATTACCAATAAAGGATGATCAATGTAGCGGTTTAAAGTCTTTGCACCTGTGGAAACTAAACTTCCTACAACACTTCCAACTTCCTTTCCAATATTCATCAGGGTACCTGTTAGCCCATGACTACTCTTCACAGCACCCTAAATTACATCAAATATGTTAATCTCAGAATCTCACAGAACAGTTTTCTCTTATGAAGCTAAAAAGTAAATTTAATTATTACAACAAAAATGTCCTTTAAAATGTCACTCAAAGAATCAGGAAATAAAGGCATGATTGGTTAATAATATTATGAAGGTTACTCAAAGAATCAGGAAATAAAGCCATGATTGGTTAATAATATTATGAAGGTTACTCAAAGGTTCAGGAAATAAAGGCATGATTGGTTAATAATATTATGAAGGTTACTCAAAGGATCAGGAAATAAAGCCATGATTGGTTAATAATATTATGAAGGTTACTCAAAGGTTCAGGAAATAAAGGCATGATTGGTTAATAATATTATGATGGTTACTCAAAGGATCAGGAAATAAAGGCATGATTGGTTAATAATATTATGAAGGTTACTCAAAAACATCAGGAAATAAAGCCACGATTGGTTAATAATATTATGAAGGTTACTCAAAAAAATCAGGAAATAAAGCCATGATTGGTTAATAATATTATGAAGGTTACTCAAAGAATCAGGAAATAAAGCCATGATTGGTTAATAATATTATGCCTAGAATTTGTTCATTCATTCTTCACAAGTCCTAGATAGTTGACCAATTGAAAACTTCACATTAATTCTATTCTTCTACTTAGTGTTAAATCTTGTGGCTAAAAACATGTTATAATCCAGAAGACAAACAAACTAAAGAAATGGAAGGATACTTAACCTTTAATAACCTTACCATCCAAAATTAACCAGTGGTCTTTAAACAGCACAAATATGAACATTCTGTTTGAACTATTACAGCTCAAGTATAATATGATAACAAGACATCCAAAATCAAAAGTTAATTAGCATTAAGAATTTCTTTACATGTTTCCATTTATCAGTAAAAGGTATGATAAAAAACTGCATGGATACATCAAGCTCATGTGGTTTTTCATGATACATCTTAGCTTATTAGTTTGGTTTTTCATTCAAATATTTAGTCTGTAGCTTACTAATCTGTTCTGCTTTTCACTGATACAAAAAGTCTGCAGTCTAAGCCAGGCTCAAAAATATTTCTGTTTGCTGTAACCCAACCGACCGTCTGAAATTGGGGTAGACTGAGATTGTTTTGAAATTATGACATGGGAAACTTGTATTTTACCAATTTCTGCCGATATACTAACCAATCTAAAAAAAAAAAGTGCCAACTTTAAAATTTTTATCACCATATTATGGTTAGAATATTTTTTTTCTCAAAAATTAATATAGTCCATGACAAAATGGGAGGGCATAATCTGATTACTAATCAACAGCTCAATGCTGAATGGCCAATGCATAGATGTTTGACAACATGGCTTATCTCCCGCACAGGATCGTTCACGCTTAACTAATAAATACACAATGTGGCGAACACAAGTCTGGTCAGTGTATACACCTACTAAAAATGTTCTCGCAGATTAGGATAAAAAAGAAATAATTTGGATTGGAAACTTATCCAGATGGAAGGATGCACTTGTAGATTTATTTAGCAAATGAGATGAAATGGAAGAAGAAATAGTAAAATTATCAGCAATAATCAATTCAACTCTTCGTCAATTGAGGTCGATGTTGACCAGCAAGTGTGTGTTGCGAATGAATATGATAAAAACTTGCTATATGCTGACATCCTTTTAACTATTTATAAATCAGGTTATCTAGCCTCACCAGGATCGACTGGCTAAGAACTCTCAAATTATTTTCAAGTATGCCTTGTCCATCTCACTTAAGCAAGATGTCATTTTCTGCAGACACTTAATATTTAATTCATATATCATATGACATTAATAATAACAACACTTGAGCATCCAGTTAGAGAGTTTTAACAGCCTGCATAGGCCTAGCCTTAAGGTTCATAGATATAAAATTTAAAAAATAATTAAAATCAATGTGTCATATTTACACAATTTTTAAAACTTTATTGAAGCCATCCTCCACATTGTCTTCAGGAGTCATTTGCAAGACAATAATTTATACCTTTTTCATGTCATGCGATATTACATTCATCAATACACGCAACTGATGGACCTTCATCTTTGTTTAATAGTTCTTTTTGTTTATTTAATTTTATTATTTCTAGTGATTCTCTGACATTTAAAGTTGTAATACTACAAGGTTCAGATAAAATTGTAGGTTTTCCCATTAAATTGTGTTGTGTTGTTTTTACATGTTCTGCTGTAGCTGAGTTTTCTACTTTATCATTTCTCCAGGTAATTGTTATGTTCCTGTAATCTCTATTTTAAATTTATTTTAGTTTGACCAATATAAATACTCCCAGGTTCACATTCTATTTCATAAATCCCATTTTTACCTTTTAATTCTATTTTATCTTTATTATTCCCTAACATCTCTTTAATCTTATTTACAGGTTTAAAGATGGGATAAAAACTTTTTTGTTTCTTAAAAACTTTAAATAATTCACCTGTTAATCTGGGAATATAAGGTAAACTTAAAGTTTCTTCTTTGGTTTTTCATAAACAGATCTTAATGTAGTATTTTTTTCACTAACACTGAACCTTTGCTAAACTTCTTAAATGCTCTATCGACTATATTAGGTTCAAGTCCTCTTTCAACAGCTACATACTTGTTTGTTACTGAAATCTTCCTGTCTTGAACACATTTTTAAAGCTCTGTTAACACGTGTATAAAATGCAGAAATATTTTGATATGACATGATTCCTGGTGTGACGGTATTATGGCAGCAAAAGGTTTTCTGTAAAATGAACTTGGAGTAGTAGCTTTAGCTTTCATCATTGCATGTAGCCAATATCATTAATACATCTACTATGTGTACTTCTAATCTGTTTTACTTTTCACCAAAATAACTAGTATATTTGACTTTCCATAAATAAATCTAGTCTTTGTGACTTTTCATTGTTACATACAGTCTGTCTGGCTTTCCATTTATACATATAGTATTTTGCCTACTAGCCTGTTTGGCTTGAAACAATACACCTAGTCAATAATATACTAGCCTGTGTTTGCTTTAAACAATACATCTAATCTATAACATACTAGCCTGTTTGGCTTGAAACAATACACCTAGTCAATAATATACTAGCCTGTTTTGCTTTAAACAATACATCTAATCTATAATATACTAGCCTGTTTGGCTTGAAACAATACACCTAGTCAATAATATACTAGCCTGTTTTGCTTTAAACAATACATCTAATTTATAACATGCTAGCCTGTTTGGCTTTAAAAAATAAATCTAATGTATAATGTACTAGCCTGTTTGGCTTTAAACAATACACCTAGTCTATAACATGCTAGCCTGTTTGGCTTTTTATTGATACAACTAGTTTTCAGCCAGTATGGTTATAAAATAACTTTTTCTTCGCAAGCAAAATTCTGCTTAACACTATCTGACTGGGCATCATTTACTGCACATGTCATAAGGTTTTAGTGTCTTACATTCAGAATTTTATTAAATTACTTTTTGTGTTATACCAATTAGTATAGCATAAAATCATGGCTAATAATATAAGTTTTATGTTCTTAATTTTATAAGGCAATATTTAAAAAATCCTGAATTTCCCCTAGTGTGAGAAAGGTGACAAATTTTCTGTATGCATCCCATCTTCTTTATTCTATTCACCACACTTCCAATAAGTATGAAATGCAATAGAAATTACTCACTATAAAATTGTCATTGCTCAGACAAATCATAATTTTTATAGCTTTCAATTTTGTTTGGTTACAGAGCCATCAGATATAAAATCAGACCCCTCTTGCCACACCTACTTGCCACATCAATTCTTTTAGGATTTGTTAATAATTTGTTCTTACATTTAATATTATCTATAACAAATAGAAAGCCAATGTTTTCATCTGTCAACTGATGTATTATATTATGTTGTGTTCTGAACAGAGATTTGTAAATTTCTCTTTTAGTATAAGCTTTGTACCCAAGGGAAAGATAACAACTAGCTTGGATGAATTTGTAACAGCTCTTGTCGCATAGTTAGAAAGCCAGAAAAATTGTAATAGTTTGAGGAAATTTTCTGATTTAAATAAAAATTATTTTGTGCATTACTACAATTAGTATAAAAAGTAGGGTTAAGTGTCATTGACAATTGACAGCAAAAAAGAAGACGATACAGGTAAGTATTTTATTTCTTGTTTTTCATGGTTATTCTTTACTTATTATTATAAAAGTAACTAAAATGTAAACATAGGGATCTCTTTAGGTTAGTTAAGGTTAGATTAGGTAAAATGAATATAAATACAGTGTAGCCCCATAAAATGCGATTGTTGAGGTCCATAAAATGTCATCGCAAAACAAGTGAGGTCGTGCTAAATAGGGGTTCAATCGGGGTATTATTTAATTAAATAAAAATTGTTTACTGCATTACTATAATTACTAAAAAAATCAGGCAAGAAAAAAGAATATTGTGTACGTACTTTATTTCTTGTTTTTCATATTTATTATTATAAAAGTAACTAAAATTTCGACATGTTTTGGTGGTTGTGAGGTTGGTCGAATTGACCGATATCATTTTGAGCTAAGGTAGAGAAAATAACATAAAAACCATAAGGATTTAGTGAAAAAAAAACGTTTGAAATGCATTTAGGAGGTTTTAAG
>NW_013672679.1:0-2111 GCF_000517525.1 Limulus polyphemus
AGAGGCGCCCTCTTTTTTAGTATATAAGCCTGGCGAGAAAAACTAGCGCGATTGCAGAGATAGATAGATCAGAAGAGATATATAATTGAGTCAAGCGAACAGTAAGCACAGTAAGTAAAGTGTGTGAATCACTGTTATTTATAGCGTGTGTTATAAAGGTTGTTAAATTTAAAGTGACTGTGGAAATTCTGTGTACTACAAAGTTGTATCGAGAAAGAATAAACTAGTTTTAATTAAGAAAGGACTTGTATCGCTGAAGTTCCTCGGAAAGATTTTATACCGGAAATTAACAAACGAGCAGACACATAACAGCATGTTAATTAAAACTTTCGGACAATGGACAAAATTTAAAATACTGTGAGTAATGCAACAACAAAGTAACAAGGGTTATTACCTATGATTCAGTAACAGTACAAACAAAATAACAATTCCAAAGAGGTAGGAAGAGGTCTACACTGAACCTGACCTTGCCTGGTCCAAAATATGGACTAAATCCTGGTGAAGAGGAATAAGAGAGAGAGAGTTGAACTCAGCTGAAGAACAAATATATATCTGAAGGAGAAATACGGGGTATATAGCATTGTGTTTTTGTATATTTCCATAGAAAAACACCAATATTCTATATTCAAAAAGGAATGCCAATTTACATTTTGGCCTCTTTTTTAAGGTCAAATTTGGTTTTGCATTAACTGGACATTTGAGCATTCAAGTCTTCGAGATTTAGTATAGAAAGGATTTTGAACACGATAACTCCATACAAGAATTCCTTGTTATACAATCACCTCTCTTTGTAGTCATATTTCCAGTTATCAGTTATAGAATATGTACACATTTTATTCGGCAAGTCACGTCTGAGAGACGATCCACTATGTCATATGGGCCTTCCCATGGAGAAGGCAACTTAGGAGACTTCCCCTGGTCTTCCTGAGATTATACAACCACACCTTGTCTCCTGGTACAAAGCTGACTTCAGTAGATCTCTTACCATAAAATAGCTTCATGGAATCAGCAGACGTTTTCAAGTTTGAATGCACTTGATGGTGAATATCATCCATCCTTTCCGACAACATTTTCACGAACTCTGACACATTTTCAGGCAACTCTTCATAAGGTGGGCGTCCTGTTATCAGGTCTATTGGCAACCAAAGTTCCCGACCAAACATCAGCTTTACTTGAGTGTATCCAATGGCTTCATGCTCTGCTGTTCTAAAGGCCATCAACAGTGGAGGGAGTAAGACATCCCAGTCATCTTGGCAGCTATTACAAAACTTTGCCAATTCCTGTCCAAGTGTCCAATTGTACTTTTCTTCCATCCCATCAGACTGTGGGTGAAGTGGTGTTGTCCTGGTCTTTTGGATGCCAAACAATTTGCAGCATTCTTGGAACACAGCTGATTCAAAGTTGACCTGAATGCAGTTCGTATGGCATACCAAATCTGAAGAAGAAATCACTAATAGCCAAAGCTACAGTTGTAGCTTCCTGATTTGGTATTGAATATGCCTCAGGCCACTTGACGAAATAATCCATCACCATACAAATGTACTTGTTTCTAGCACGAGTTTGGGGCAAAGGACCAGCAATGTCAATGGCTACTCTTTCCATTGGTGTGCCAACTTGATATAACTTCATTGAAGCATGTCCCTTATGCTTATGTCCCCTTTTAGCACAACATGTACTACAGGTCCTGCACCATTCTTCCACATCTTGCCTCATACCTGCCTATCCAGTAAAATCTGTGTCGTAGATGACTCAATGTCTTCTTAACTCCTAGATGTTTTCCTGTTAAACTATCATGGGATTGATGCAACACAACTTACCGTAACTTTCTCGGTATAACCGTTTGCCAGGTCGTCACTTTCCCATCTGCAGTTTCCCATCTCTGGAGAAGAATGCCATCTTCAAGCCTCAACTGGTCCCATTGTGCCCAATAGTTCTTTGTCACAGGGCTTAGACTAGACAAACTTCTCCCAAGCAGGGCGCAAAACACTTGCTTTTAGAAAATCAATTATTGGCTTCAATCTTGGTCTTTCTCCTGTTCTGCTTTGATGTCTATATTTGGTTCCACTTCACCATTATCAACACTTTCAGTCGGCTTGACTTCTGCTTGATAG
>NW_013672679.1:2121-10242 GCF_000517525.1 Limulus polyphemus
GTCTGCTTAACTTCAGTTTGATGGCACCTGGTTAGTTCAACCTCTCTTTTGCAGCAATGTCTGCAGTCATTTTTGCAGGGTCTTCGGTTCATTCCATCAGCATTTCCATGTGATTTTCCTTCTCTGTATTCAATATCATAATTATACTGGTCTGTCTTTCCAATCCAACATGCCAGTTGTACTTCTGGGTTCTTTAACGATTTTAACCAGCGTAATGCAGCATGGTCTATACTGATGGTAAACCTAGCCCCATAGAGGTAAGGATGGAAATATGTCAGACTCTTTACTATAGCAAGAAGTTCCCTCCATGTTACACAGTAGTTCCTCTCTGGTCTACTCAGGACCCCACTAAAGTAGGCCACCACATGTTCGTTTTCGCTCACTTTCTGAGACAACACTCCTCCAATTCCGACATTACTAGCATCACAATCCAGTATGTACGGCAGTGAGGGAATTCGAAGCTTTAAAAGTGGAGCTGAGGCCAATTTTTCTTTCAATGTCTTGAAAGCATGCTGGTAAGAAACTATTCATTCGAACTTTTGGCCTTTTTTAGTCAAATCATGTAGTGGAGCAGCTATAGTTGCAAAGTCCTTCACAAACTTCCGGTAATAGGTACAGAGTCCCAAGAAACTTCTTAACTCTCCCACATTGTCTGGTATTGGCCAATCACGCACTGCTTTCACCTTGTCAGGATTAGTTCGCACACCATGCTCACTTACAATGTGACCGAAGTAAAGCACCTCTTTCTGGAACAAGTGGCATTTCTTGGGATGGAGTATGAGGTGAACTGCTTTTCTTGTTTATTTTCTCGTTCTTCTTGTATTGCTGCTATCGAATCTCCTAAGTCGTAGTTTGATTTGACACTTCTCGTTTCCATCTTTTTTCTTATCGGTCCCACTTTCTGACACCAATTTGTTATGTCTCTGGTTTATTAATTTCCTGTAAAAATTCTTTCCAAGAAACTTCAGCGATATAAGTCCTTTCTTAATTAAAACTAGTTTATTCTTTCTCGATACAAACTTTGTAATACACTTAATTTCCACAGTCACTTTAACTTAGCTATAATTCACAGCGATTTACACACTTTACTTAAGGCTTGACTCAATTATCTGTCCCTATGTCAATTTATCTGCCGGCTTATATACTAAAAAAGAGGGCGTCTAGCAAACGCTGGGACATTCATGAGGTTCCCCGATCCTTCTAGAATCTCATCACGTGTTACCAGCGTCACGTGACTCCGCTGTCGTAACAGTACATTTACATTAAGGTCATTCATTTTTGGTTGAGTCGTAATTCTAAGTGAAAGTTAGAGGCCTGTGCAACAACTGTGCTTGTGATTAAGCATGATTAGATGGGGTAATGCCACACTCCTTTAAATTAACATGAGCTAGTTTAGTACTAGCAGTTGGGAGATTAAATTTTTTCTTGACATATATGATGCACATCAAATTTAGTGCAGCTTTTGCATGGAGCACAATGTAGGGTGATGTCGTTACATATAAAACAAATGATTGTGTATTTTATTCATGAACAAGTTAATATTCTCGTCAAATGTTATTCACATTTAGTGTATTTGATATATTCCTATTATCTGTTAGATGTGTATATAATATTATCAAAAATAAGCATCATACTAAGACCGCCACTTAAAATATTCTAGAACTATCATTTACTGGCGGTCAATATTTTCATAGTAGTACTTGTAACTTATGAACATATCTTACATTCACTTCCATTTACCTTTTCCTCATAGTTTGTAGCATACAGTAAAGTCCAGCATTTAGTTTGTCAGGAATGGTTAGACGAGTGGTTCACGTGGCCTCATCTCTCCATATTTGAAAAAGGTTTACACCTTGTAGCACGAATTATTTTCTTCCCGTTCCTTCTCTTTGTACTCCTTTCCTGTGCAAATTCGACCACGGCAAAAAAGTTGAGAACACCTATCAGCAAGTACTTGAACGAAATGACTTCCCATGTACTGTTTGTATTTTTCGTCTTCATGCTAATTAACCTAGACAAGTCCCGTCAGTACCGAGGACCACCTAAGACTGGTAAGTGTAACTTTTTTTTATTACGAAAAGATCTTTTTAAGATTCTTAGATTTTCTTAGATTTTATTTTAAACTTGAAAAATGTTAAAACGTTTACTTTAATTTATTACGGCTAGAAGATTTTAACAGTGTATTTTTGTGATACACTTAAAACATTTCTCTGTTGTATTAACCTATCGTGCTAAAAATATAATGTCTTGCATGCTTTCTCATTAACACGAAATTTGTATTTTAGAAAAATATTTAGTAGTTTATATGAGTAATCTAATACATGATGATGCTCTTCCTTGCAGGACTGGAGTGGGTGATTGTTATCTGGATTATTGGGTTCATTTGTCACAGCATTCTTACTTTAATGTCCATTGGAGCTCGTCGTTACTTCAGTTTCATTTGGAACTGGTAAGGAATCAGGTTTTCTTAGTAGATTTGTAAAATCGATCACATAGGTCTGGTTAATGACTCACCTGTCTATGTTTAATTAACAGGTATGACCTGCTCACTCATGTTGTCTTCTTAATGACGTTTCTGTTCTGGGGAAAGGCCTACTTAGATGTTCAGCACTATCCCAATACTGAAGAAAGAAAAGCATGGCCAAGTTTTGATGCTACCTTAATCCACGAAGGGTTGTTGGCTATCGCTAGTGTCATGGCATTTGGTCGCATACTGTATTTTTTACAACAAAGTGCAACAATTGGTCCATATCAGGTATTTAGACAAAACTTACAAATCCATCTGAAAAAATCTTGCATTACTTAGAACCAAAGCTGGTTGATAATATTTTTATAAAACTAGAACTTTATGTGGTGTATTTTTAATTTCTATTTGAAAAAAAAATACAAGATTAAATACAGTGTTAATGATATTTCCATTTTAACTATGTAGTCTTCCAAACAGAGCACAATTCAGTACACATAACCAATTATCACGTCATAGGAATACTCAAATAGCTACCAACCTTCATCAGTTAACGGATATATCTCAAGTGAATAACATTTAGGTTACACTTTACTTGCCCTCTTTTGGTTCATCGAGGCGTTAGATGTGGTTGCATTTCATAGTCCTCAGATATACTGAAATGATATTTTAAGGACTTCTTTTGGACAAATTTCATTATATTATTAAACAGACATAAATTAGTCTGTAGTGACAAAACATGCTTGGGATGCTTTATTTTATACTATATTTTTATTTATTATTATTATTTAGATATCTCTGGAACGTATGTCTTTTGACATTGTATCATTCCTGTCGGTAGCATTTATTATAATATTGTCTTTTGCTACTGGTATGACCCGGCTGTACCAGTACTACAATGGCATGGTGCAGATTGATGAAAATAAACACAAGAAAGCACAACTGTCTTCTTTTGTTAGGTAAAAAATGAATTATATTTACTCTTATTTAAGATATTAGATTGTGGGCGTCGTGATAATATTCACAATTCTATAGTAATATCATACGATGTACAATGAGCATGAAATGATTAATAATATTTAATAGTCGTAGAATTTTATCTCAATACACATGTAACTATCCATCCATCTCCATATCTGTCTCTATGTTTGTATATATATATATACTCTCACACTCTTCCGTTGATATGAACTATTTATGTCATAAAGATATTTTTACAAGCTTGCATTTTACACCCAAATTTAGGTTTGACTATTCTGTGAAAACTTTATTTTGGGCCTTGTTCGGAATGTCCCCAGTGGAAGCAGCTGACGTAATCATATCTAACCTTGAAACTGGGGGAAAAACCATCAGACACCATCTATTCACAGAAGGAGTTGGTCATTTTTTGTATAGTCTGTATCATCTCATCATCGGTATTGCTCTTATCAACGTTCTCATCGCCATCCTCACTACATCTTATCAGGACGTAGTGGCAAGTTACAGACATAGCTAGCCTAGACTTAACTACCTCTAACATTACCTAAACTAACAATCCTCACTATCCTGTCAGACGTAAAGGTGAAGTTAAAGACATACTTAACTACATTAAACTAACCCTAGTATTGCTTAGCCTAATAATCCTCAATTCATCCTACCAGTACGTTGTGGCAACATTCAAACATACCTAGCTTAGATTAAATAGATTAAAATAAACTTAACATTACCTAACCTAATAATCCTCATTATATCCTTACCAGTGTGATATTTTCAGGTCAAAATTGGTGTTCCGACAAGTATCAGGTAGGTAGACCCGCTAATAACAGAAAATTCGCCCAGGAAATAAGGAGAATCATTTTGAATCTGATAGCTTAAATGAGTCTTCCTAGCGTATGTAAAATAACGAGCATAGTCGAATTTAGTAAAAGTGCTCGAGCTATAAGGTTTCGTATTTTGTGTTTCTTTCTCTCAGGATAAACTCGAACTAAATACGATGATCTTAAAGTATATCTTTACTCGAAAAACTCCAGGTAGAACTCTGAACTAAGAAAGTGTACCTGAAATCAACAAATAAGCTCTATTTCTTTGTCCAGTTGATAGTGTCAACTTGTGACCTTTGCCGTTTCGCAGCATTAGCCAACTTTTACATTAAGATAGTCTCAACTCAGCCTGCAAAGGATATTACACTGCTTATCCTTTCAATCCGATGTAATATGCTACTGCAACGTCCTTTCGGTCAGAATAGACATTATGTACCATAGAAAAGAAAGGAACAAAGCAACAAGAACAAGGCAGTCTCAACGAATTTCTGGACCACGTTTTTATTAAAAAACTGCACACAGACCAAATAAACTAAAATTTTCAAAAATTTCTATATATCACTAAAGCAGGTAGGAAACATAAAATATACTCATATATCACAATAGGATGTAGTAGCAAATTACACACATACTTACCCTAGATTAAACGTAACCTAACCTCTAGCTTACAATGAAATAGTTGTTTTTCAAGTAATTAATGACATAAATAGCATCTCGACTAACACTGTATCTATCTATCCCAGCTAGTCTTATAAACCATGATACTGGGCGAAAGACATTGTTGGCATTGGATATGGCATATATAATGTAGTTCGAATATTATTATATTCTTCTCTATTTTAATTTATAAGTTCTTATAATTTCCTAACATAAATATCATTACCATCCTTTCTGGACGTAGAGATGGTGTTGCAGACAGAACTAGCCCTACCTTTTCCCTTAAATAAGCTAATCAAAAAGTCACATTATTCATTATTAACATTATGTTGTAATCACAACATGATGTCTGCATACATTTGTGTATACAAATATCAAATAACCTAAAATAATGATGATAAGTGTAATTTTATGTTTTTAAAATACAATTTACAAGCATTTTGAAATACATATTATACGTTTTATTCATGATCACCTCATTTCTTGATATATATGTCATGTGTTGTCCGTAATTCGTCTCATTACTCACCTAAATTAGACTAATAATAGTTTTATTTTTTAACACTTTGTGTGTGTAACTTTTAAACTTAAGGAGTTTAGGAACCATTGAAATTTTGGTCATGTCCTGTTGACGTATAGATATAGAGAATCCGGACGAAAAGTAAATGTTATATTGGCAAAAGATTTACAGAACAATATAAAGTTATGATATTTTTTTTTCGATAAAAGTGTATTTTATGCTTCCAGCCTCGTCGTCTATTGCACTAATTGAGAAATTTATAGAAGCAATTCGTAATGTTCATAGCAGAAATTACTTATGGTATTGCTAATCTGAGTCCTCGCTACAATATTGTTTTACTTAAAACCTAATTTATGTATATGGCTTAATATCACGACCTGTCTAAATATTTAAATATAAACATATTTCATTCTAATGTTTTGCACAACTATTCTCATCAATCCACGTTAAATAGGCCAAACCAGAAAGCTAAAATTATATAGTTTCTATTGATTGTTTGTTTGTAATTAAGCACAAAGCTGCACAATGGTGCTCTGCTTTGCCCACCACGGGTATCGAAACCCGGATTTTTTTAATTGAACATATATATATAATATTTTAACATAATCATGCATTTCAAATATAAAACACAATAACAAATTATAATTGCCACACTTTTTTCTTAGGACAATGCAGATACAGAATGGAAGTATTCCCGTACCCGTTTATGGCTAAGATACATCAACTACCCCTCAACTATTCCCCCTCCACTGAGCCTTATCCCACTAGTTGACTTCATTGGTAACAAAATTTCTGAACACAGAAAACTGCCACGAGAACAAACTCAGAATATACAATGCTCTCTAAAAGTAAGTTGTAAATTTAACTATTAGTGTGGAGGTAACACATCAATACTATGCATAGTTGCGCGAAAAGCTACATTCCTAATATTAAACTGATAGACTAGAGGGAAGGCAACTAGTCAATATCACCCACCGCGATCTCTTAGACAGCCCGATTAGTAGGATTCGATTGTTTCTCATATAGTGGACTCACAGCCCCAAATTGCGAAGGGCAGGCCGCGAAACATTTATCCCCGTATCCACAGTTAAAAGTTATTTTCCCATTGTTCATCTTAAATTTGTATCAGCGATTTACTAAAGTCAACAACTTCCTAGATATATTTATATACAACAATCTGTAACTCCAGCTACACCTGAACAAACAGGAATATGATAAGTCTGTTTGAATAAAAAAAATCACAATAAACCTAATAGTGAAATAAAATAAAATAACTATGTTGTAAAGCAACTCTCAAATGAAATATTCAATGACTGATAACTTATATCATAGCGGAACATTTTCACTATGTCTATATTACTTATTATTCTTAACAGAATAATCTTTGTGAAAACTAAGAGCACAAATTCGTATTTGACAAAGAATTCTTCTGGAAATTTTCAGAAAGAGACAGATATTTGTAACTTTCTGGTTTCTAGCCACTTGTTTTGACACCAGTTTCTTAAATAATATTTCATTGGTTCCAGATACTACGACATTTCTGTAACGAAAGAGAATAGGACAGTAGTCACCCGTGAGGCACATTTATAAGTAATAATAATATATATATACAAAATGCCGAATTTTCATGCCTCATTACCAAAAAGAAACAACGGCAGCAACAGAAACACACGCTAATGTTCTCTTGACTCAGAACTTAAGCCCGATATCAAAATATATATGACAGTTCGCATATACACAACATTACGTTAACTTTACAGTGATTTGACGACAAGCTGGTATTAGTTCTAGCGCGTGAGTCTTACGAATCAACTGCTTTAACAAACGAAGCTAGCGGATCTTTTGTATGTTTTATATGTATATGCGCTAATATAAATTACACATTAGATATATTTTGAAATAGTAGTTATATTCGTACAAATATCATAGTATAGTAATTCACCAGTTATTCCTTAGTTTCTACTTTTTGCGCTAAATGAAAAATTGCAATGGAAAACATATAAGAGTGAAAATATTTTTGATGACCTTGGCGAGGCATATTGAAGAACAATAGCGACAAGTATGCTTCTTGATAAGCATGACAAATGGCTTTCAACTTCTCAAATGCAACTACATAAAATGTAAGATCTGAGACCCGATGATGCATGAAACTGAAAATTAATTTAGTAATTTGAAAACTATTAAATGTTCATAAAGCTAACTTGAAAGATTCTCCTAAATTTCTGTGAAATTCAGTATAGTAAAAATAGGTATGAAATGTCTATATTATATTATAGTCATACTTACCGTAAAAGAAGATGCAAAAATAAATAAAAAATATTTTTTTAAATGTAAGATATGATTAAGTTGAGTTTCACGTAACAATCTTTAACTAAACCATAAAGTTTGAGAACAGAAAATTATTGATTATTGAGGTTGAAGATAGTCTTTAACGCATTGTTATAGGTACAATCACAAAAAATTGGAATTATTGAGAGTAAAACGTTCCCAATAATTTTGTTTGTTTGTTGTTAAGCACAAAAATACACAATTATGCTATATCATCCACGGGTATCGAAACTCGCTTTTTAGCGTTATAAGCCTTTAGACAATCCGCTGGGCCGTTCCTACGAAGGTCTCGTAGCTTTGATTGCTTTGTTTGTTTTTGAATTTCGCACAAAGCTGCACGAGAGCTATCTGTG
>NW_013672679.1:10529-13095 GCF_000517525.1 Limulus polyphemus
ATTGACCGTCGCATTATAATGCCCCCACGGCTGAAAGGGCGATCATGTTTGGTGGGACGGGGATTCGAACCCGCGCCCCTCAGACTGCGAGTCGAGCGCCCTAACCACCTGGCCATTCCGAGCCCGCGTGCAGCTTTGAAAATTCGCGTTTAAAATTTCAGAATTATAACAATATACATAATGTTACTTATTGTCAAATGATAGCAAATAAAGATCTGGAAAGCAGTTTTAACTGGTTGTTGATCTGTTGTTTTTTAATTTATTTATTTTCCTGTGCAGACATGTGAACATTTAATAAGAAATGAATACAGCAATGTTAACCATTATGATAGGAAACATTACCAGGTATGCATTTAATTTAAGTATGCTTATTTGTAAAAGTATTTCCTTTTTCTTTGTTTCAAGCTAGTGAAAAAAAAAGCTTTAAATGAACAAATTGAAATTTTTTTACCATTATTCTAATATTTGTTAAAATGGCAACTTTGTGTTTCTTTTTGTTTTTGCATACTTTATATCAAAGTGTGAGATACTTCATTCGAGTTAGACGATCACTCCAATGAAAGCGTACATACTTAACTTTGTCAAACGAATTAACTTAATGGTTCTAAATCAAAAATCTGTAATTTATTAGATGTTTGTTTTGAAGTTACAGATCAGGTACGTTAAAACATAAAATTGGAATTAATTTTGTTTCAGATTTTAATGGCATGTCTTATCCAAAGATATTTCAGGAGGAAGGCAACAACTGAGGAGACCTGAACTATTTCAATAATTAGTCATAGTTTTCTCTAAAATTGTATTAAAAATTAATTTAAGTTATGTTTGCTAATTTCTAAGTTGTGTACCAACTTTCTGTATAATCGTCTTAACACTATGCTTTCCAAAATGTTATTGTATTCTTACTTTATGATAAATTAAAACCAAAATTAACCGACCTGACTTCTATTTCTTGTTGATCAATATGGTACTCCAGCACTCGAGAAAAAAGTGTATAATGGAGGTTTTAATTATTTGATTTAAAACATACTCTTGTACATTTTTATAGATATATTATCTTTGAGTAAAAATCAGAAAATGTTGATAATACTTGATTTTTAATAGTAATATGTTTTGGCTTTCTTTTTTTCACTGTAAGAAGGACAAAAAGTTATACTACAGCATTTTCTGCTGGCTCATTAGTGACTTTAGATAAGAATAGTCTAGAATAGCTTCCTTTTTGTATATTGATGACAAATAGGGCTTTCTGAATAACGGGATTTGTTAGGCAAATTGAATTACAACATATAAAGTCTTAGTAGAAATAACATTTATATCTGCCAATTAACACCAGACAACAACAACAACAACAAAAATTCTCTGCTACTAGAAAAATTGCAGCTGTTTATGAGTAATTTGCCACTGATGATTCTAAAAATCATGTTGAAAATTACTGATCACCTCTTATTTTCGAGTTATTATAGCTTTATTCAAAATATTCTTATATATCGTGAAAATAACAACTTTTTCTTTAATAACTTTATTTATTGAAAATTGTATTTAACAATGTTCCATAAACAATGCATAATAGCAATACCAGTTTAAAAAAGCAATGAGTATAATAATATTATATACTGATAAAATATTAAGGCTATGTTCAAAACTTTCATCTTGTTATTATTTTTTGTTACAAAATATCTGCTAGATCTGTTGCACCTTTCGTGTATGTCCTCAGTTTCACGCTGTACGAACCGACAGTAATCTATCATCCATTGAAGAAATATCTTGGTAGAAGCTCTCATCATGCCATTGTCTCACTGCACCTGGATCATTTGGAAATAAGTCTATATGGGAGTATAAGAAGTACATCTTTAGTGACATTCTAAATCCCATATTCATGTAGTTCTCGAGCATACCATCAATTATCAAAGCATAGTTTCATCACTGTGATTTCCTAAGGAATTTGTGACATCCAGTTTGAATGATTTCCAGGAATCAAGTTCTTTCTCATTGAGTACTATTTGAAAATCATCATCCCGGATCTGTAGCCTAACAAGGATACCTCCTTTCATTTTTCCTTCACTGATTTTTGGAACCTTGTCAGACTGATCTGAAACCATTACTATCTTTGTTCATTCCTTTTACATAATTCTTCATGAATCCCAGTTTAATATGAAGTGGGGTAGAAACATATTTTGAGGATTCACTAAAGGTTGATACTAGATATTCTGTTTCGCTGGTATGTGATTCTCTCTCACTGACCATTCCTTCTTTTTTAAATGATTTATATCGTCTCGGCTCCCAGAGACACAATTCGTTCTGCAGGCCAATCAGGAGTGCAGTAACTTATAAATCACCACATATGTTCCACCTATAGTAATAATATTTGATAGCCTAAAGTATAATCTGCATGTTTTGATAAGTTTCTTTCATGTTCACAGTGTGAGCAACAGGAATCGATGGCTTGGTGTTCCATTGTACAAAAAGTACAGCTTTCAGACTAACATTAGATTACTTGAATGGGTAATGAAGAAAAACTTTAGTATAAGTTTAACATAACAGCAAATGTACAACGTTTCGACAAGGTTTT
>NW_013672679.1:13472-16705 GCF_000517525.1 Limulus polyphemus
ACACCCCGGGGTGTTGGTTTAGAGTAGGGTTGTTTTGTTCAATTAAAATGGATTCCTTGATTTTTCGTTTGTTTATGTTGGGTTATTTGTTTAAAATGACTGTGTTTTTAATAGATATACTATGGTTTTTTGAGTTGCGTTGGTGAAAAACATGGGACGGTTTTTTGTTGTGTTCTGTGAATCTGGTTTCCAATTTTCTTCCTGTTTCTCCGATGTAGAATTCTGGGCAGTTATTGCATGTTATTTTGTAAATGACGTTGGTATTGTGTGATTCTAAATAATTTTTGTTTCGTGACGATTTTAATTTAGGGCCGGGTTTTTGTGAGAATTTGACGTTGACAGGAATATTGTGTTTAATGGCTAGTTTTGTCCAAGTGTGGATAATTCTTGAGCTGGTTTCAGGAACAAAATGTAAACTGCAGTGTAATGTATCGTTGTTGGGTTTGTTAGTGTCAATTTTGTTCGTGAGTTGAGTTTTATTGTGGGGAATGTTGAAGAGTTTTTCTACTATAGCTGATGAGAATTTAGTGGTGTGAATAAATGAGTGCTTTATGTGGTTAATTTCTTCATTTATGTAGTCCGTTGAACAGAGTCTTGTGGCTATGTTTTGAGGTTTTTAAGTGTATTGATTTTTTGTGTGGTACAGATATGTCGATGACACTTTTGCTGGCTTCACTTCTACAGAACACACACTAACTTTCTTTAAACACATAAATTCCATTCATCCCAACATCAAATTTACCATAGAACACGAAAACAATAAACAGTTATCCTTTCTTAACCTCAAAATTATTAGAACGGACACACAGTTTAAAACCAATATTCACCGCAAAAACACACACACTAGTCTCTACATCCTCTGGAATTCCGCACATGACACCCTCAGTTCTAGCAAACTGAGCACGTCAGGATTTCGTGATGCCCAGACAAAGGAATGAAGCAAAAGTGGTGCAATTGACTACAATAATATCGAGAACAAATAGCATATATGAATAATATATTTGGAAGTTTACACCATTACAGTCCATGAATGCCTTTTACCCATTAAACTGTCCAAGTAAACTTAATTTCGCAGCATAAATCTATTTGAACTGAGTTGATTGCATAGTATTTCATATAGTGTCGATAAAATATTGAGATATTACAACTCAAAATCTAGAGGTGATGGGCAGATTCTGATTGCATTTTGAAAATCAACACCATCAAATTACCCAAATCTCTTGAGTTTTTACAGTAGCACATTGTTTTTTGTCCAGTGTAATGAGACAACAGCACTTCTTTGGTCACAATAAGGCGCGTTTTATTATGGGCAGTTCTGTGACACATAGCATGTGTATTCGAGTGAAAACAGCGTTTATAAGCCATTCTCTTTGTGAGCTATAATTTTAAAGACCCAAGCGCCTTGGTACTCCCTTCTACCAGGAAGCGAGCTGTGATAGCTTTTATTGCTTCATATCGGCAAAAGTAGAAGGACTGCCACTTGCCTTGCCAAGACATGGGGTGATGAATTTTGCTATGAGACAGTAGCAGAGGCTGATGAAGGTTTCTTCCGCTGAAATATTTCAGCTCAGAGAAATATCTTCAGTCAACACCACAGGGCTTATAACATCTTTCCTTTCCTTTAACAACTGTAGTTACTGACAGCTACTTAAGTAGCTCAGGAAACTGACAAACTTTGTATCGTCCAGTATTACAGACCCATTGATCTTGTTATCTAAAATATACACAAAGGATGCTAATCACGGCACGAATTAGAATTATCCTATGTAGGATATTCATCCTTGAGTACAATATAACATAGGAACAAGGACCTATTGAACACAAACAACAACTTTACTTCCAAACAAAGAGTAAAACTAAATTCATCGTACTATGCTCTCTGTTGGTGTATCGAAATGGTAACCATCTGGTGAATTTTATTCTTTTCATTGATGTTCGTGTTGGGCTTTTAGTAATTCCGTTGTTTGGTAGAGTCTCTACAGAGTCAAATAAAATCATAAAAACGATTGATTGGAAGACCCTTTAAGTTTTAAAATAATTTCAAATATAACCATTAAAAACAATGTGGCAAGTACTTCATGAACGTAATAACATCTAGACAAACTAAAAATTATATCTATATTGAAATTGACTGCTACAATAATATTTAAACACTGAACTCACTATAGAGTTGTGGAATTCTCAGGTACACTGATGACCTTCAGGTGAACATAATGTCTTCAATAATAGGAGATAAGGAAGAGTTAAACTGAATTTCTAACATGAATGAGATAGAAACAAACATTATACTTTTTCAAAGCAAGACAAGTGACAAAATGTTGGACTGTACTGCTCTCTAGCTGGCAAGAGTTCTATTTCAGAAGCAAGCATGAAGGAGGATCTCAAAAAGTGTTATCTAGACTGAAATAACTAACAACTATATGCAATTATTTAATAGTGTTAGTACTTCCAAAGTGTATTTGCTACCCACGTCACTTGATTATTCCTAAATTACTACATAAAAAATGTCAATAGAAAACAAAAGACTAATGAATTCTCCAACAATAATTTTCATAGGAAAGTTCATTAACACAAAAAAGGAATGACCTATGGTAATTTGCTACTAGTGCAAAAATAAAGTAGCAAAATATTACAGCCAGTTTAAACGCATATTAAAGACATGAACAGAAAGTGAGTAGGGGGGAAATTGTCGTTTCAAAAGTGGAAGGGGATTTTCCAAGAGACTGTGGTAGAAAAGAGGATATTCTTTCAAAAAAAGGAGAAATATGTTTTGTGTTATTTCTATTCCTCTATATCTTATATTAATGCAAAACATTCACTGAATAGCAGTTATAACATTTAACTTTTTTAACTTTCAGAGATCTAGTTGCATACTGTCATCAGAACCAGTTTGCCATATTACACTTTGCACAATATTTAGATATCAATACAACTTATGATAAAGTGATAACATTTGTATCATTAAGACTTATGGTAAATCAAGGAAAGCAAAAGAAATCAAATTACTGATTTAATGACTGGTGCAGTATAAACTTTAATTGAAAATATTATCCGGTTAAAATGCCTTTGAAAAACAAAGGCAGGAATAAAACTGTATTACTGTTAGTCTTTGAATAAAAACAAGCATTATGTTAAATACGTTTAATATATATTGCAGTGCCTTGCAAAAGTCTTCACCCCCTGTGTTGGTAATACATTTTAGGTATTTTCTTGTGAAAGACATAACTCAAATG
>NW_013672679.1:17432-40592 GCF_000517525.1 Limulus polyphemus
GTGGTGGGTCCATAATGCTGGTTTTATGCAGCTGGCACTGGAGAACTTGTACGCATTCAAGGGACCATGGGCAGTGCGAAATATACACAGATGTTGGAGGTAAACCTGAAGAAGTCAGCTGAAAAACTAAAAGTCGCTCAAAGGTTTATATTTCAACAGGACAATGATTCTAAACACAGATCAAAGGCAACCCAAGAATGGTTTCGGAAAAACAAAATTAAAGTCCTTGACTGGCTAAGCCAAAGGCCAAACCTAAATCCACTCGAAATTCTGTGGAGAGACCGAAAATTGCTGTGCATCGAATACATCCTTCCAATTTACAAGAACTGGGGGATATCTGCAAGCAGGAGTGGGAAAATAAATCTCTAGCATACTGCGCAAAGCTTGTGGAGGGTTATCCAAAACGACTTTCAGCTGTCATTGTTGTCAAAGGAGCTTCAAACAAATATTAACTGCATAATCATGTTAGGGGTGAAGACTTTTGCAACACGTGTTTTCAAGATTTTGTGTGTTCTATCACTCAGGTGAGTAACAATGCACCTGTTGTTCTTTGTACTCATTGGAAATTGGCCTGAGATTAATATAATAAATATTTTTGGCTATTTGTGTTATGTCTTTTACAACAAAATAACTAAAACTGATTAGCAGCACAGGGGGTGAAGACTTTTGCAAGGCACTGTATCTGTACCTCTCTGTTATGGTATATATATATATATATCTTGGCTGTTGCAGCAATTGAAATTTCTATGTATTAGTTCCTCATTTCCTACAACTTATACAAATATTAATTTTGTGACTTGGATTTGCACAGTATGGCAATACCACAAATTGTCTTCTTGTTATGAAAATTCCTGTTTTGGTATACAAATAAAATAACCACCATGGTAAAAAAAACATTCACAAAACATGCACTTTGCTTTATAGTAAAACATCTTACAAAGCAATTCTGACAAGGTCTCTCTTTTCTTTCGCCATAGCTTAACCTACTGTATAGTTAACTTTCATATTGTCCTTACTAACCAGTAGATAACACGAAAAGATCTGAAAATATCCCTGCACTAGTCATTTGCAACAATAAATTGTTGGCAGAGTGTTTTCCTTTTCAAGTGGTAAAGTTGTTCTTAATTAATGTGGCAAACGGACACATTGTTCAGGCAACTGTTTAATTGAATTACATAACCAGGTCTTCAGCTTTCAAAAAGGACTGAAGTTCCTCTTAGCTTCAGCAGAGGAAACAGGGACAACTAGTAAGAACCTCATAAAGGCCTTGAACTGAGCAATATGCCAATGCACCCCAGACAGCTTCAGTGCTGGAATTGTAGGCTAACTGCACATGTAATGACTTCCTGGTCAACTCTGGGTATTGGTTCAAAACATTGTCAGTCTCTCCATTGAAGAGAACTTTCTCCACTTTTTCAAGTCTCTCTGGTCAAAAGGCTCTCTGAACTGCATATCTATTGAGTATAGCTGCTTTCAGTACTCAGCTATGTGGTACTCAAAAGGAGCTGTTGATGCATGTGCAACAAACTCACTAGTAAAGTGCTTGGGTGGTTTTCTCATGTGTGGCATTTGAATTGGCTGGATAATTGAGATGATTAATCCTGTTGCTTTATTGAATGCTTTGCTAAAACTTTTCTCTGTTCTTTTTTCTTTAAGAGACTTTGACACATTTCACTGTAGCAAGCATTCCAGCAGTGGTTTATGTTACCTTTTGAAAAGAAATGTTCAGGTGCTCCAATTCCTACATCACTTCAATGGTTAGAATTAGTTCTCAGACTGTTTTCCTCTTCTGGAATCTTTCCAGGAGTATATTTGCTTTACTTTCTGAACCTGATGAAGCCATCTCTTCCAAACTAAGCAACAGTGGCTCATAATAGTTAGGGTCATAATGGCTAGGAAACAAACAGTTCACCTTGTGGGGTACAATGGTTTCAAAGCAGTGCAAGGTCCACATTCAGACTTTGATATTACCCCAAACATTACCTTGAATTTTCACGATTGTTCAAACAAGCATCCCAACCTATTACAAAGAATTTTCAAACTACAGAAGAGGCTGTACAAGATGCCTGAGAAATGAGATTTACACAATGAAGACCACAATGGACTTAAAAACTATTGACTGATCTTTTCTAAGAAATGTCAGTGCATTAGAGTATTGGAGAGAAATATTTGCAGTACAAACATATTTTTGCCCAAGAAGACCAGAAAGGGGTACATTAAAGCACAGTAAGTCATCAGTGGAAACCTTGGATATTCTAAGACATTTCATAGAGACCTACTAATTCTTCATGTGGCATCATATCTTAATCTACATAGCAGAGGTAAACTAACTCTTGTTTAGTGCCAGACATATCCTGTATTCTGTCAGTGATCATTGAATACTGTAGCATTGGCAGAGAACTGATTTTATTTGTAATATCCCTTACAGTGGAGATCTACCAATACAAAGTTGAGAAGAGGAGGGGCAGGTGAACTGCTGAGGTCAAGATTTCCCAAGGACGCACAGAGGAGGTGAATATGTGTGCATTTCAAAGGGAAAGCAGTTCCAGTGAAATCACGGTCTCCAAACAAAAAACCCTCTCATGCATTATGAGTAGGATAGACGTGAATCCTGGTGACTAGTAGTTCCATAGCCCACAAGCAGATGTGAGAAGGTTGAGCACAACTGAAAAGTGAGTTGATAAACACTTCCATGTGAATAAGATATTGAATTGGAGTGAAGATAATTTTGGAAGGGTTAATAAACACTGCCTCTCCCAGATGTTGTAGAAAAGGAGGAAAAGGAAACATGATGAAGGCTGAGAAGAGAAGAAGAAGAGAATTGAAAATAAGGTAAAATATAGAGTATCCCCTGTGTCGAAGGAACTGTGCAACTGCCAGGCATCAAAAGGAACCACAGATAGAGGAGGAAAGTTGGGAAGTGGAAATCGAAAGACGGGAACTGGGAACTAAATTGAGGTACATTGATGAAGGGTTGGGTTTGGTAGAGCGTGGAAACAAAGGAGGAAAGTAAAGGTTGGTGGCAGCCTCAGCCTCTGATTCAATCAAATCAGGAATACCCCAAAACTTCAGGGCAAAGAAAGGGGCCAGATTATGATCTCATAGAAGGGAAGAAAGATGGTGAACTTGGGATAGAAGAGGCGGAACAGATCAGAGTGGAGAAATGAAGGGAAGGAGAATCACCTACAAAATTCCCTTGGGCACAGTGAATTGCCTCAGACTTGAGGTGTAGAGAGGAGAGGTAAAGGAATATTATATAAAGGATCTGGCAAAGACAGGAGACTTGGGCACTGGAGGGAAAAACCGACACCAAATAGTCTGCTCCCCTAACACATGCAAGAGTGATTCCCAATGTGGGAATCAAGAAAGGGGGATTCAGAATTACTAAAATTGAGAATAAGAATCAGATAGATGAGAGGGTGAGGCTTGAGGTTGCGGGAACGTAAATGGTCAAGCAAAAGGTAAACGAAATTAGTTAGAGTTAGAATTAAGAAGTAGAGAACAAGAAAATGAACATGACACAGAGAAAAGAGAAAGAATGGTGGGAAATGTGTGAGAAGGTGAGTAACTATAAAATTACATTTTCAGGTAAAATAAATTAATTTCTGAGGTGATATATACCTCTGCACAAAGAAAACTAGAACTCCTCATGATGGAGCGACCAGTGTAAATGTTACCTAGATGAGCTCCTTACAGAAAGGACTTGCACACAAGAAATTGGAGAGCTATGTTTAGCATAGTTGGAGCACATTTAGACCATATTTAATGCTCACCTGAACTGTAGTGGCAGATGTATTGGACAAATATTGGCTGCATGAGGAGGACATAGAAATCATTAGTGCATGTTATTCTCAACTCTACCATCATGCACAGGATACAGGATACATGACATTGCCGTGTCTTGCCACAACTCCACCAGCAGACACTTTGACTTACACCAGCTGCAGGAGAAAGGCAAGACAAGTTAGTGCATTTACAGGAGAAAGGCACAATTTGTTTGTAAGTGCTCACCTCAATGCAACTGAATATGAGATAATTGCAGCTAGTTGGTGGGCCAACTATAGTCCAAAGCCAGGTGGCATCAGGTATGTGTCATCTCTTTCATGGGAGGGATGGATTCCAATCATCTTCACTTCATAACCAGGAATCAGAAAGGAAAATTAGCTTCTGTCCCGAGAACCTAGGCAGGGCACATGTATGCAGAACTAGTTCACAACCAATATGCCACCAAAGAACCCCACATCCTAGCAATGTTAGCAAGGGGAAGGCAAATGTTGTGGGTCAACTCTGGTCCATCTCTAGTGCACAAAGGCAGGCAGTCCACATGCCAGCTGCAAAGATCTTGTCCAATGATGGATGGAAATGAGTAGTAAAAGGATAAGAGAGAAAATGAATCTGATAGGATGAAATACTGAACGTCATTGAGCAACAACCAGGAAAGAGAAGGAGACTGAACTAAGAATTTGGCAGATTGTACCAATAAAGGCAAAAGGAGATTTATCTCAGTAGGAAGAGAAATCCAGGGAATGTATAGTAGAAGATGGAAACTTGAAAAATAAGAGTTGCGAGTAAAATAGCAATGAACAGCATGAACCAGGTAGAAACGTCTATCTGGGTCCCAATAAGCATACAAGAGGGTACTAGAAGGAGAGGAGGGAGGAGAAAAGTAGAGGTCTCCCTAATGAGTGGCTGAAGACCAAGGGATGAAGGACTTGTCAGAATAACTAAAAATCTGAAGACAATGGATAAGTTATGGGATGAGTTGCCAGCATTAAGATGTGAACCATGGCAACCATAAATGGGAAAATAGAGGAATGTGTCTGAAGAGAAGGTGATAGAAGTTTTCAAGGTTTAATTGGCGGGAATGGGCACATGTAAGAGTGTGCAGGATAACACCAAGGTCCCAGTAAAGTACAAGGAGCATGGCAAGAGAGTTGATGGATAAAGGACTGCAACAAGATGGGAAGAACAGGAGAAGAAACACCTTGCAGTAACAAGCTAGCTAACAGGCAAAGCAGAGCTAACTGAACCCTGTCGCCAGGAAAAAGGGAAGGTAGATATCTATCAGTAGAACTATTTGAAGGAAGTGGTGACTGATGAACGAACACCGAAAATCATGACCACCACTCAGGTAGAAGGACCATGTATAAAGATGTCCCGAAGCAAAAGGATCACCAGGTGGGGTAGATGAAACTCGTGTAAAGGTGGAAGGACAAGATCCCAAGACAAAAGGAAACAAGCAATGTTGAAGCAATAGAGTGTAGTACTGGCAAGGGAAAGGGGCTGGATTATCAGAATAAATAGAGTAGAGACCAAGGGTAAGCCAACTAGAGGATTCTACCAAGAGAAATGACAAAGAGGGTCACTAGTCAAGGCTGGAACCCAGAGGAAAGGCCAGAAAAATGGGTGAGCCTATACAAGGAAAATACCAGGCCTGGTAGAAGGCAGAAATAGCCAGCACTGAGGGATGGTGAAATGATAAGAAGATAGAAAGCATAAAAGCGAGGGGTGGGCTAAGCAAAAGAGTAGAGTCCTCAAAAGAGCACCCCAAAGGAAACTGGGGGTGAAGAAACATTGTGTGAGCAAGACATTGTGCAGCCAAGATAGGCAGCTTACAATCCAGTTCATAGTACCTGGTACTGGCAGGTAAAGAAACTGACCCAATGAGAGTAGGCTCAAGAACAAAGGCCCAGAGTTTGAAAGCAAGGGTTTATGGTTTGGATCACCAAATTGTGACTAACTGAGGAGAATCCAAATGAGTTCTTAAAATAGAATCAAACGAAATGAACCATTAGGAGAGGTAAGAATAGGATCATGCTTAACCATCTACAGGACGATCAAGAGCATGGAAAGAGGCCTCATCCTGAGACCATGTGCTGAATAGAAAATACAAGGATTGGAATGTAGGAATAGACAGGAGAATGATTAAGGTCAAAGAATCTCATGAGGCTTCACTTTTATCATGCAAAAGCAACCAAGGATGTACATATGAGCATGATCTAAAAGGATAAGTAGTCACCATAATGCAATGAATTAACAGGAAATTGCACATGCAGAATGAGTAAGACAAAATCGAATCCCGATGACAGCAAAATCCTTTGATTACAGGCAGATAAAAGGAGGCTGTTTCCAACCCGAGAATGACCGGAAAACACCACTATTGTGAATAAGATATTGATTGGGAATGAGGAGTTGCTGTAAATGGTGAAGAGCACAGCTTCAAAGGAACAGGGAACATAGATGGGAGCAGAAGGAGAAAACGAGACAAGATGAAGGCTGAAGGGGAATGAAAATGTAAGGATGCTCAAGAGTAAAAAGTAGAAATCCCTAGAATGGATGAAAATTGTGACCACTGGCATTCAAGTTGTGATAGTCTGGCACCAGAAGAACCCAACACAATGGGAACAACACAATGAGCTCCAAGGGAATGATGCTAGGTTAGAAGAGGAAGGTGGGAATCACATAACAGGGAAAAATAGATAAAGAGGAGGTAGTGGTCGAGGGTCAAGGTGGAAGGACAAGATCCCATGACAGAAGGAAACAAGCAATGTTGAAGCAATAGAGTGTAGAACTGGCAAGGAAAAAGGGTTGGATTATGAGGATGCATGGAGTAGAGACCAAGGATAAGCCAACCAGTTGGAAGGACAAGATCCCATGACAGAAGGAAACAAGCAATGTTGAAGCAATAGAGTGTAGACCTGGCAAGGGAAAAGGGTTGGATTATGAGGATGCATAGAGTAGAGACCAAGGGTAATCCAACCAATTGGAAGGACAAGATTCCATGGCAGAAGGAAACAAGAAATGTTGAAGCAATAGAATGTAGAACTGGCAAAGGAAAAGGGTTGGATTATCATGATGCATAGAGTAGAGACCAAGGTTATGCCAACCAGAGGGTACTACCAAGAGAAATGGCAAAGAGGGTCATTATGGATGCATAGTGCTGACGAAAGTGAGAATAGATGATGGACAGCCTCAGATTGTGATTCAAACAATTTAGAAAAACACCAAACTTCAGGGCAAATTTAATAAAGGGGCTAAGTAAAGGCCCAAAAGAATGGAAGAAAGAAGTAAATTTGTGGTAGGAAAGTTCCCATCCAAGAATCTCCAGGAATGTGGTTGCGAGTGATCAGGAAATACGAGGAGGAACACCACAGTAGAGAAATGAAGGGAATGAAAAACACCTGAAAATGCACTGGAGCATGGTGCAGTGTAGCAGACTTGAGGTGTAGAGAGAATAGCGAAAGAAGTGTGGTAAAAGGGATCAGGAAAAAACAAAGGTATTTGATACCGAAAGGCGAAACCCACGCCCAAAGTCCACCCCTCCCCCATACAAACACAGTGGGAGATGGCATGGGCAATCTAGTGTAATGTCAAGGACGGAAGTGGTCCACGAATGGTAAACAAAATAAGTTAGGCTCAGGATTAAGAAGTAGGGAACAGGAAAATAATATAACACAGGTGAAATAAAAAACGTGCATACCTGATAAACAAGCCTGAAAATGCTAGAAAGTTGAAGTGCCTCTTCCACAGGGAGAGAATTTTCCAGAGTCTAAGCAGAAGAAACAAAAACATTCGTCCTCCTCATTCACCCCACGAATGTGGGGGAAGGAATGCTTGATGAGGGGACTGAAGCTGTAGTATCTGGCAGCATAAGAGAACCCACTATCCTATCCACAATGGCCACCATGTCATCCCTGTGAAATATGTGTACATAAGCTCTCATTACTTTATAAACTGTTTGAGGAAATTAGTCACTCATACAAGAAGTAGAAGTAGTGGATGAGAGTTCATAGGTTTTAAAAAAGAGGAGGAAATTAACCCTTTTTGCACAAGTCATCATATTACATTCAACTTTTAACTCATTCACTGCAGATGGAATGTATATTTCCTAGTATCCCCCCTCCCACTGCAACTGGTACAAATGTTTCCCATTGTCGACGCTGTTTACGCCTTACCCTGCTGGGTCCAAGTTCATTATCTTGACTATCATCAAAGATTGGAGAGCTTATCCTCTTATGTCATTGCCTCTTCATCATCATGCATTTCAACACCACTTCACTCACTTCAAAGCAATCTGAATCAAGCACATCAAACATATTTACATAGTAATTAGGGTTACTACTCGTTCATCTAGTGATGCAGGCACAGGAGACACGCAGTCGTTGTACATTCTGCTGAGACATTTTTGTTGATCACTGAAGGGCTGAGTGGAAAATATTGAGGAAAACCATATATCAACATTAGATGAAACGCCAATAAATACTTTCCAATTCATTTTTCTCCAATACATCATGTGTGGCAATTTTTGAATGACAATGGGAAACATTTCTCCCAGTCACAGAGCAATGGGAAATATACATCACAACCACAGTGAAACAGTTAATTAAACACCTTTACTATAAACTTATGTGAATTAAATTAATATTATAATGTATGTTATGATTCGAAGTTTTATGTTACGTACTTAACTTAAACTACTTAAAACTTAGATGTATTGTCGCATGACCAATGACCCATGAAAATTCTCTACTATGACACTCTGTATCTTCAATAATACAATGGTAGTTGTGTAGATGTATGTCTAGACTCTATACCGCTTACATAACCTTTTAACTCGTACATTTCAAAGATCACTGAATGAATGCAGTTGAAACAAGTAATAACATGAGTTTCTTAGCCTACATGTAGATGTTACACACATGTATATAGACATTAAAAAGAGCTCAATTTACCATAAAATCTAACAACAGTTATATTGAAATTGGTGAGCAATTGTCGTCATGGGGTGCATTTAACTGACTGTAGTATTGTTGGCTGATTCATCGACTACAGTGCTTCTAGTTGTTTCTCACCTAAACATATTATAGTTAGAGATGCAGTTTAAACTGTATTTACGTCTTACTATTATGTTTTATTTAATTATGTATTAATTACGTTTTAATATGCATAATTGAAAGGTTTAAACATTTTAAAATATACATGATACTTTTGCATCAGTTCTTAAGGCTTACAGTGATGCATGAAAATTTTGCTAAAAGGTTATGCTTGTCTGCCAGAAACACTGTAATATGCCTCAAGGTGCTGTTGAGTTGTGTTGAGGAGAAGAATAAACTTTAATATGTACAATTATTAAAATAGTAGACTAAATAACTATAAATTGGCCCGGTATGGCCGGGTGGTTAGGACACTCGACTCGCAATATGCGGGTCGTGGGTTCGAATCCCCATGACACCAAACATGTTCGCCCTTTCAGCCGTGGGGGCGTTATAATGTGATGGTCAATCCCACTATTCGTTGGTAAAAGATTAGCCCAAGAAATGGCGGTGGGTGGTGATGACTAGCTGGCTTCCCTCTAGTCTTACACTGCTAAATTAGGGAAAGCTAGAGCAGATAGCCCTCATGTAGCTTTGCGCGAAATTTAAAACAAACAAGCACTATTCTCTATGAGCAGATGGACGAAGAAACTCATCACTGAACTAATACATAAAAAGGAAAAAAAACAGAATGAAAGCCCTTTAATAAAGAAATATTTATAATTTTCAATGTTAATAATGAAGCTACTAAAATTCTATAATAACAATAACAAATAATTTTGGTACTTCGTAACAAGCAAACTAAAGCTTCTGTGATCACTGTTCCCTTATTCGTCAAAGTTTGGCCTGCTTAGGAATATCATCAAACACTGAAGCAAAATTTCCCCATGTAAGTCTTCATGCGCCATGCCTATCACAGTTGGCGAATATAATTATTACCGTTTAACAAATTCAATGTTATATATTAATCTATCTAAAATAAAATACATACTTTGCTTCAATGAGAGTAGCAATTAAGCCATGAATGGGTTTTTTACTTGCTCTTTCTGAAGTTTTTACTGGTTATTTGGGTGTTCAGCAAAATGCAGAATTGTTTATGCTTGCATAGCTTGACATCACTGCTGCAGTAATGGTGTTCATGTTCTGAATCTCCAGTGAACTGACATCTTCCATGCTAGAGAGATAATCCCTCTGTGATTCAATGTGGCAAACCCATCTAGTGTTTTACAATGAAGTTGTATTCTTATAGATTCATTATCCAATACACAACCATACCTTCCAGATTTTTGAAGTTTTTCAGCCATTTAATTGACACATCATCCACATCAGTGGTGAACTCTCGACAATATAAGTCGTAGCACTAGGTTTGGCAAATCCTATAAGTGCAAGGAGTTCCATCTTTTTCGTGCATTCTTTGCATTCAGGAGTAGTTATGGTCTCCATACCTGTAACTGTGAGGATTATGCTCCAATTCCACTACTACTGATATATGTATTTAGGATGAGTGAACAGTACTTCAACCAGAGTAAGCTTTAAGGACTGGAAACATGTTTTCATATTTGAGTTTTACAACAAAGTGTCTATTAGCCTTAGTCAATGCAAATAGTAGTGCAATTACTTTAAATAAATTGACCAAACACTGTCTGATTCTTATATCATTACATCCTTTGATATCTGCTTGATTTCAGTGTTGGAAACATGTCTGAATTGTAGGTTCTTTATCAGATGTTTGTTTTCTGTATGTATATGATGACATGAGCTTATTGTCTGATTCAAATCAGCCATCTGGTCCCACAAACACATCAGAAAGGTTCTTGATTAATTCAATGAGTTCATGTCTTTTTGCAGAGTTGAGATTGCTATTACAGTATCTATCTAGAGCTTTCAGGTGCTCTGGAGGCTAAACACATTGGATGTAATACTAGCTATGTTTGCATAATTTCTATGCATTGTTGTAATGCCAACGACAATTCCTTCTGAAATTGGATGTCTGTAGTTATTGACTAGTATTTATATAACATTAACATTTACTTAACTGTCTATTTTCCAGATATATAACACAGTTTTTCTGTTCTATCACCACAGCCGATAGTGACAGTACACCATGGAATGCTACACGCACTTTTAGTGGTATCGCTATCCTCTTCCAACAGTTTTGAAGCTCAATATGTTTGGCATTGGATGATGATGTAGCAGAACTACAGTAACTTGTTAACCAAGCAAAATTGGTTGATAATGTCTGGAAAAGGTCCATCCTAAGATATTGTGCATGAAACCACATAAAACAGCTAGTTTTCAACTAGTAAGCGAGAAAAGAGGAGGGAATCAAAAGGGGAGAGGATGAATAGGAAATAAGTTTGGAATGCTTGTAGCAACAAAATGAGAAGTGATCACTGGAAAGATATTTAATGAGAACAATCTTGTAATGGTGCAAGAAACAAAGCTATGGAAAAACCATCATACAGTAGAGACTATTTTTTGAACTATATACAGTGGGTGTAAATGCCAGAAAAGAACTTTTCTTCTTGCAAATGCCAACACTGAATGCTGACACGTACCCAATTCTAGGAACAGTGCCTGGCAATAAACCTAAAGATTACCAGCAAAGAATACATTCTAGGCAATTTGCAAATTGTTAAATATACTCAACTGTTTCATTTAAATTATGTATGAGAGTTATGATATAAATAGTTATAAAGCGCGAGTGTTAAATTTACCATTTTTAGAAGTGATAATGTATTGCAGGTTTGCTTACATAACTGTTTATGAATCATTTCTTATGCAGTTCAATTGTTGTGAATTGACGTCATGTTACTCGAACCTTCTGAATTTTTCTCGTTGCATTAAGTGAGTATTGTTACATCATAACGTCTAGCAGTTTATAGAAAATTCCTGCCCTCAACTGGCAATATATACATACATACATATATAGGCAACCAAGTTAGTGCGAGTAAGTGAGTGAGTGAATGTAAAAGTGAAGTTAGACTGTGTAGGAGTTTAGCCGTAACAGGCCACTCATAAAGTGAGTATCTCAGCCTTGTATTGTAATAACAGAGTAGAAAAAAATAATTTGTCTTGTTAAAAGATGTTCTAAACAAATTGAACCCGCCTATGTAGACTTTGACGAAAAAGCGATATTTATCTAAATCTTAGGATATAACTGGGATAACGAATGGGGTAACGAATTTTTGTACATATGTTTGACTTGTTTTGAATATATTATTTTAAAAAAAGTGGATCGTGTGGTGTCCATTTATTGTTGAAATTTATTGCCAACAAGTCAGAGACATCTACTCTAAGAATCCCGACCCATCCACATACATTATACTTGGACATAAATCCCCAGTGACATTGTAACAAAGGAAAAAAGTTAACTTATATGCAGAATGTTCTTGTGAATATGGGCAAAAGAGTCATTGTTACAGGTAATTTTAAAGCACAGAACCATATCTGGCTGCACACTTACTGAAATGTAAATGAAAGATCACTGGAGGAAATAATGCAAAATATCAATATATATTTTAACCAATAATGTTGCTCCCATAGAAATAGCACAGAGAGTTAGAAATTGACTCAGCCATAGATCTTATCCTTGTTTCACTTCCTGCATTCCTTAAGTTGAAATGGAAGCTGTTGTCTTTAATTAACTGGCTGTGGTCCTAAGCCCATAGTCATGCATATAGCCTAAAAAGAACAATCTCAAAAATTACTCAGACAATAAAATAGAACCAAAACTATCTTAAGTCAGAAATGTAAATGTGGTAGTTAAAATAAATCCACATGGAAGACAGCAGAAGTGTAGCAAGGCTGGAGCCATTAACACATACATTGAAGTAAAAAAGGTGTAATAACAAAGAGAGTAATATCAGGGAGAAGAGAGTACATGCAGTTCAAAAGTCCAGCAAAAGCAGAGAGAGAGAGGGCTAGCAAACAATATGGGCCAATTTCTGTCAGCAATATGATCCAGCAGGCCTTAGTATACCAAACCAATTTTGTAAAGTGGCAAAAATTATGAAGAAAGTGTGGCAGAACTACAGGAAATCAATGGGTTGAATCATGAAGGTCTTAAAAATGATAAGGAAAGCAGGTAACACAATTTGCCAGAGTTATTCAATGGCCAGCTATATAAAAATGGGCAAGCCTTTGTAAGATGGACACAGACAGAAGTGAATAACAGAATTCAGAGAGCTACGGTAAAAAATGTCAGTGAAACTGGATATATTGAAGATAATTCTTCAAGCAACAATGAGAGATTCTGCACCAGGCCCAGATGGTAAGAAATACTCCAAAATTAAAACCATTTGCTTTATTTTCAATAGAGAGGTTGAATTTCAGAGTATGTCACGCCAACTGGGCCTGGTGCATATGGGCGTCAGCAGAAATTATTCTAGGTGGGAGCAAAGTAGTGTGAAATTGCAAGGTAAATAAAAAATTCATATACATACGCTGAGTGAATAAAGAAGGAATTGTTTCTCATCTTCAAGGAGGGACGAGTGCTCCCCTCTCCTTGCAGATGCCCATGCTGTGCCGACTCTCTGTGAAATAATAAATTTGTCAGCAATGGAAGGGAAATAGAGAAGGAGCTCAGACTACTCAAAAGCAGTGTTACCCAAACCCTTCAACGACCATTGAATGCTGAAACAGTACAGACTAATAACAGCGTCAAATGTTCATGAAAGAGGTAGCAGCAAAAAGGCTCGTGCAAGATCTGGAGGAAAAGATTGTATGTCTACCAAGATTGGAATAAAAAGACCAAATATGCTCAAATCAGTTGTATATTGCATCCAGTGCAAGTAGAATTCACCACATGGCACTGCAGAACTACTTAACTTCAAAGATACCTACAATCAACGCAATATTGGCATTTTGACAATGTACCCAAAAGCTCTGAAATTTTCAAAGTGGATATTGGCTATGCTGGATAGCAAATGCTATCAGTGAAAATTGGGCAAATGGAGATCTTAAACTGGCTTGCTACAAGGATTCCTGTTGAATACTGTCTTCTTAAACATATACGCAGCTAGTTAGTGTACTGGGAGGCCCCATATTGACACTAACAGTTAAAGCTTGGTGGATGTTGGTTCCAGATCTCACATATACAACTCTTTCTTCATTCTGGTATATTTAGACAGAAGAGTTCGACATAAGAACTTTCCTAACTTAGTGTTGTGATGGACTGAAAAT
Organism: Limulus polyphemus; assembly: GCF_000517525.1. Classification (NCBI taxonomy): domain Eukaryota; kingdom Metazoa; phylum Arthropoda; class Merostomata; order Xiphosura; family Limulidae; genus Limulus; species Limulus polyphemus. Next base: position 31,430 of record NW_013672679.1, read on the forward strand.
TGACAATGTCTGCACATAATGATAATCTGAGAGAGGGAACATCACTGCAGCCTAGAAAGTGCAGTAAAGGAGTTTCATCAACATGATGAGAGTAACAGTCATGACCAAAATCTAGTGTGGAATCACTTGTGTACAAAGTAATGAAGTAACCGAAACAAGGTAATGTTAAATTTCTTAACCACGTATTGCTACCATGTTAGCACAGGAACAAAGTAATCAAGAAAATAATTTAAAAAACCCTTATATTATTATAGAGGGTAGAAAATTCACGATATGCTTTCATAATGCACTTTCCTCCCCCCCCCCCTCTTCCTCTGGCCAACAATTAAAAATTAATTCTAAACCAATCCTCTTTAACTCGTGGCATGGTCCAGAAAGAAATATGTTAACTTTGTTTTAGTCCTAAAAATACACACATGGACAATACAAACCATTTTACAATGAATCACAATTACAAAAGCACAGAACCCTTTATCAATGATTTAAGTACAAAAATGACTCTCTCCTGAATATAATCATAAAACACTTCAACTTACAACGAACATGACCAAAGTTCCAATTTAAGAAAACTGAGCAAAGTTAAAAGTACAATATTTTAAATTTTAAAATCCTTGCTTTATTAACACAAAAAAAATAAACTTTTGAATTGAAACCGTCAGTCATAAATGACGGTAAGATAAGATTAAAAACAAAATTGTGCATTACCAAAGACAAAAATACTAATAATAAACAACAAAAATATACATGAAAATGCCCTTTAATGAAGAAAAATGTAATGTGTTGGTGTTAGGTTTTATAGGGCCAGATTCTTTATAGTAGGTGTCTGTGACGTTTTGGCAATAAATTTGAACAATAAACAGGCAGCACACAATCCACTTGCTTTAAAATAACATATTCAAAACAAGTCAAATTTATGTACAAAAATACTTTCAACAATTCTCTTTTTCATCCAAGTCCATACAGTTGGTCCAGTTATTTTATGACACCCTTTTACAAGAGAAATTATTCACCTCTACTCTATTATCACAATACAATTAGTGATAGATTCACTTACTTTACTCCATGGGTTACCACAGTTGTCTACACAGATTTAAGTAATTCTCTTTTATGCCAAAAGTCCACACAGACTGGTTCAGTTACTTTAAAACACCCTTTCACATAACAAATTATTCTCCTTTATTTCTGCTATTACAATACAAACTGTGAAACTCACTTTAGATATCGCCTGTTATGGCTAAATTAACAATCACACAGTCTAACGTAAAGTTTTTCACTTTTACTAACTTACTTTCCTTTCACTAACTTATTTAACTTCCTCTCTGTATCTACACGTACAGTGCCTTGTAAACGTCTTCACCCCCTGTGCTGGTAATCAATTTTAGTTATTTTCATGTGAAAGATATAACATAATGGACAAAAATGTTTATTATATTAATTTCAGACCAGTTTCTAATGATTACAAAGAACAAAAGGTGCATTGTTATTCGCTTGAGTGATATAACACCAAACAAATATTAAAAACACGTGTTGCAAAAGTCTTCACCTCCTAACATGATTGTGTAGTTAATATTTGGTTGAAGCTCCTTCGACAACAATGACAACTGAAAGTAGTTTTGGATAATCCTCCACAAGCTTTGCACAGTATGCTGGAGATTTATTTGCCCACTCCTGCTTGCGGATATCCTCCAGTTCTTGTAAATTGGAAGGATGTATTCGATGCACGAGCAATTTCCAGTCTCTCCACAGAATTTCGAGTGGATTTAGGTGCAAAAAACAGCATTATGGACCCACCACCATGCTTGACAGTTGGGGCTGTATTTGTCGGGTCATGAGCAGTGTTGGGTTTTCGCCATACATACCTTTTGTCATTTAACCCAAAAAGTTATATTTTGGTCTCATCTGACCATAGAACTTTCTGCCACTTTGTAGTAGGGTTATTGAAATGTTTACAGGCATAGTTCATTCACGATCTAAGATGCAGAAGTCTTTTTCATTCTTGCCACCTTACCATACAAGCCTTTTTTGTGTAAGGTACGTGATATTGTCGAGGTGTGTACAGTAACGCCAGTTTCTGCTGTTTGAGTTTGCAGCTCTTTCATGTCACTGTTGGACTGACAGTCGCTTGTTTGACGATTTTTCTGCTTGTTCGAGCCCAGACTCTCTTTGAGCGACTTGATCTTGGCAAGGTTAAATTAGTGTGACACACTTTCCATTTCTTCAAAAATGATTTTACAGTACTTAATAGTAAGTTGAGAACCTTTGAAATTGATATATAGCTTCTCTGGAATTGTGCTTCTGAAGAATTTTCTCCCTTACGTCTGTTGATAGTTTTTTCCTCATCATTCTCAATATGTAACAGTAAACCAAATTTTAACTTTCAAAATATTCTGCTTAAATCAATACTGGTGGCTCTATATGACCTAAAGTTTTTTTTCACATGGCTCTATAATATACTTTGGTATCCAATAGAGTTGTACAGAGCCACTTATATTTACTTTAACAGGATAGTGACGTAAAGCTAAATGAACAATGGTAAAAGCTGAGGGGGTGAAGATTTTTGCAACATGTGTTTTCAAGATATTTTTGTGTTATATCACTAAATTAGTTAACAACGCACCTTTTGTTCTTTGTAATATTTAGAAGCTGGTCTGAGATTAATATAATAAATATTTTTGGCCATATGGGTTATGTCTTTCACAAGAAAAAATTGAAATTTATTACCAGCACGAATGCGAAATCTAGAAGTACATGATTTTCTGATATTAACATAGTATAACATAACATGTGAAGCCAAAAAGGATCACTTAATCCTTCAAAGCTGTCCTTGCATATCCACCCTTAAATAAAGTTAACACACAACCATTATTTATCAGGACATCGATTCTCCCATTAAAACTCCTTTAGAATGCTGGCCTCCACTAATGCTGTGACAATACATTCCATAAGTCAATTCCCCCACCCCCGTTAAAAAAATAAAACAATCTTAACTGCAGTCTAGTTTGTCTTTAAAATCTTAAACATTTCTCCTCTCATCCTAATATATTTAGAATATAGAACAAACAAGTCATAAACTTTAAAGACAGCAATGGACCTATTGATCTATCTTGGATATCCCATCCACTAAAAAAATAGAAAAACCGTCAGCCAGTCCTTATTATTCAAACACTTATCAAGCCTTTCCTTAAACTCCCTTAAATTTACAGCATCTCACAAGTAAATGCAACTCATCTAAAGTCCAACTACCCGTTAGGGAAATAAAAATTAATTCATCAGGTGGAAAACGAAGTTTTATTATAATAATTACAAACACGATAATACCAAAAAAACATCTTTATCTACGAATGTTTCAGTATTGCTTCAAATTCATTTAGCGTTAAAACCTTGAAAACTTAGTTCATAATAACAACAAAAACAACATTACCTATTAAGTTTAGAAAGAACAAGTATTTAAACAGTAATTCAAGAGCAACATTCGCGAACGAATGCAATATGTTTCAGCCACACAAGCCCAACATGGCCAATTTTGACACCAGAAAAATCTAAAATTGTCTATGTAACTGCTTGGGACCTGCAGCAAGGTATTCCTGTAGCAAATCCCATGTAAATTAATTGGCATACAGATGAATAGTTAATAAAAAGAAAACCTCAAACTGTGCCTTCCACACTGAAAAATTGATCACAAAATTCCAAAATTATCTATATCTCTGTTTGGGACCTGCACAGAGTTTCTTTGTATCTAATACCAAGTAAATTGGTCAAAATATGGGGAAGTAATTAATCCCAAAATTATACTTTTTTATGAGCTCTGACACCCCTAAAAAGACTCAAAATGGGTAAGTCCAACTATTTTATGCCAATGTATTAGCACATGAAAATTTATATTTTTGCTAATTTTAATCTTGATTACATTATAATATGACAGCACAGGAACATAAAATATACATTTTTGGGTTATTTGACTTCTCACGCCATAAAATCCTTAAAAAGGCTTAAATCACAAAAATATATAAAAATGGCTGGGTGAATTAAATCAAGGTATATATAACTCTATAAGTTTCAAGTCAATTCCCCAAAAAGTGAAGGAATGGTGGTCGATTCAAAAATGTTTTGAAGAAAAAGAAACAAGAGAAAAACAGTACGTGTCTGCATACACATAAGAGTACAATGAAATATACAATAAAACGTTAGACAGACATATGTTTAATCATATTGTCCAAGAAAATATTACAAAGAAAGCCTTATATATCAGTATAAAAGCTGCATCTTTAAAACATAAAAATAATCATCAAATAAACACACTGGGAACCTGTAATTTATTAAATTAATGACAAATAGAGGCACACCTGCCTACCCATAAAGTTTGCTATCAGTAGCGTTCAGTTATCAACTGGTCAATTTTCCATAGCGAAAGTGGATTTGTCAATAGCACAGATACTATCCTTTTAACTGGCAGAGAGGATGTGGTTTGCGCCAAGCTTACTTGGCTTGAGACAAGGCCACAATTCAGTGTGATCCTTTCTGATGGTCTGATTAGCTGTCTTCGCCACCTTCTTTGTATTATGGTCACTTTTTTCACCAGGGAAAAATCACTTGCGAGCAGTCATTGAGAAGTCGCGCGTGACTAGCAATTGCCAGTAGCTTGTTTCCCGTGAAAAGCATGCCCATGCACAATAGAGTGAAAAGGCTTACAGGAAGATGCGCATGAAGGACTTCAAATGAACATAAAACTTTGAAAAACCGAGTACACTGTATGACTCTATAGTAGCCATGGTTATTTCAAAATTACCGTAGTGGGAGAGCATTTACATAACAGTTCTAACGAAATCGTAGCAGTAGGCAGATCTTGGTGCAATTTGTTTGTTTTAGAGCAAAGCCACAATAGGCTATCTCCTATGTCCACCACAAGGAATCGAACTCTGGATTCTAGCACTGCAAGTCCATTAACTTATCATTGTCTCACTGGAGGACAACAACAACAGCAAGTTCATATTATTTAGCATTAGGCGATCATTGAAAATGGAAAAGCTTTCCTTTAATAAAAATAATTCGTATTCTCTTTATGGAGTCGAGAATTTTAAAGCTTAAAGAAGATGGGTTGGTTGTTATTTTCACTATGCAATTGGAGTCAAGAATCATGTATATTAGTTAACTTATATCCACTTTTAGTCGAAATCCACTTGTGCTCGTGTACGTATATATATATATATATATATGTGAGGTGTAGTTTTAATGGAAAAGAAATCAGAGAAATTCGGCTATTTCAAGAACTACATTAGATCAGAAGAGAAGAGCAATGGGTACTAAAATATATGTGCTGAAATGTTAAGTCTGGAGTAACACACTTTGTAACTTTGAAAGGCCCATTCTACCTTGGTGCAAATTTTGCAGTGAAGTTATTTACTACAGAAGATAAAAGATGTGTCGTAAATAATACAAAATTACCTATTTCAAATGTATCTTGGTGACTTATACAGTTTTAGGCTTTTCACTGTCACTTCTGGGCCTTTTTACCATTGGATCTTGCCTTCTGTATGACATATTGTAATTCTGCTTTTCATTCATATGCAGTTTGAGGTGTTGTTGGGTGTCGTCAGTCAATTCCAAGGAAGGAAGATATCTCATCTCGGTTGGAGTTTTGCTAGCATGTAGTCTGTAGACTTATGAATAGAAGTTTAATGGCTAAGAAAATTCAGAAAAATGATCATCACAAGTTCAACGATTTTTGTCAGTGTTAGCAGATATCATTCTACCTATGTTTCTATTTACTCTTTCAGTAATGTTTGTTTGTTTTGAATTTCGCGCAAAGCTACACGAGGGCTATCTGCGCTAGCCGTCCCTAATTTAGCAGTGTAAGACTAGAGGGAAGGCAGCTAGTCATCACCGCCCACCGCCAACTCTTGGGATACTCTTTTACCAACGAATAGTGGGATTGACCGTCACATTATAACGCCCCCATGTTTGGTGGGACTGGGATTCGAACCCGCAGATTGCGAGTCGAGCTCCCTAACCACCTGGCCATGCCGGGCTCTTTTCAGTAATGTTAGACTGGGGATGATACGGAGTTGTAAAGATATGTTTAATTCCTATAGCTTTACAAGTTTCGTTCATCAAATGAGACACACTATCAGTCTTTGGAATACCATGTCTACACAAGTATTCATTAGTTGTTTTTATTTACAATTAACTTTGCAGTTATTTGTTTGAAAGGTTATAATTCAACCCATTTACTGAAATAATCTGTCATAACCAACAAATAACTATTTCCTGTACTAGACTTAGGATAAGGTATCATGATGTCTATTACTATTATCTCACTAGATTCCATTATTTTACTGCTTTTCATAAATTCAACTGGCTACTTCTGATCAAATTTAGTGGTTTGACAAATATGGCATTACAACACAATTTTTAATGTCCTTTCTCAAACCAGACCAATAACCACGTCTGGATACTTTGTCACATGTGTTTTCGGACACCTAGACGACCAACCATAGGATTATCATGCAATTCAATCAACATCGACAGTCTCAGTGTTTTGGGAATAACTGATCTGAATTCACCATTGCTAGCAAACATTTTGTGTAATAAATAACATTATCATTCAAGATAGTGTTTGGATTTACTCACAGTCTCTGCAACTATAGTAAAACCATCTGGTAATAATCCAGTTTTCAAATAAGACTAAATACGCTTTAGCTTGTTCAGTAGATAATTGTTCTCTAGTGTTAACATTGACAAAGGCAAAAAGTTTTGGTGATAACTTACTGATATCTAATTCTAGAGTTTCTTCTGGGGGATCAGTGGGATGTCTAGATAGGGCATCAGGTAACTGGTTCTCTTTTCCTTTTCTGTGAAGTTTTTCAAATGTTAAGTCTTGCAATTTTAATGACCAACGCATCAGACTACCAGCTAATTTTGGAGCTGTCTGTTATCATTTCAAAGCAGCATGGTCAGTTATAACTGTAAATCCTTCTTCATTTAGGTATATCTTAAATTTTTTCTACAGCCAAGACAATGGCTAGAGATTCTAACTCTATAGTAGTATAGTTTCTTTCTGCAGAGTTCAGTGTTCTACTGGTATATACTATGACACCCTTCTGACACAAAACTGCTCCTAATCCAACAGTTGAAGCATCAGTATGCAAAATATAGTGTTCACCTTTTCTTGGGAATTATAAGACATGAGATTCACATAAAGCTTACTTTACTTTCTGGAATGCATCCTCACACTGGGGGGGGGGGGGAGGAAGTTCCATTTCCACCGGATACACTGCCTTTGCGACTGACATAAGGGTTCAGCTGTTGTAGCAAAATTTGGAATGAATTGATTGTACCAGCCACACACATATACCCAAGAATGTGCTTAACTCTTTGCAATTTCTTGGAGTGGAGAAGTCTTTAACAGCTTTCACTTTGACATCATTTGTGTGTATTCTCTCAGAACCAAGTTTATATCCTAAATATGATAATTCTTGTTGGCAAAATTTGCTTCTATAAATTTTTACTGTAATATTAGCTGTACATAACTTGTAGATAACAAATTCAAGGTATTTCAAGTGTTGTTCAAATGTAGATGAAAACACTATAATATCACCAATATAAGCCTTGGAACATTCACAAGTCTTTGGAAGGTGGCAGGTGCATTTTTAAGTTCAAAAGGCATCACTTCAAATTGATAAAGTCCGTTGTCAGTTATGAAGGCAGTTGTATGTCAACTCTCCATCTAAACAGGTATATCCACTCCATAAGTCTAATATACTGATACAGGTTGCCCCTGACAAAGCATTTAAAATATCATTTATATGAGACAATGGATAGCAGACAGATACTGAGACTTGATTTAACTTCCTGTTCAGAGCCTTAGATCATTAGACTTCTTCTTGATAATAACTACTGGAAAAGCCCAAAATGAAGTGGAGGGTTCAATTAACCCATCACGGAGCATTTCATCCAACTTGGTCATGTAGCACCTATAATTTAGTGGGAGAATAACGATAAGGTTTACTAAACACTGGCTTTTCATTAGTGGTTACGATATTATCTTCAGACAAATCTGAGAGGCCATGTTTATATGAACATTGTACTTCTTCAATCATCATCTTTTCAGCCCCTAAGTCATGTCTAGATGACACATTTAATTCAAGAACATTTGTGACGAAGTTTAGGTTGCTTGTAATCCAATAAGACAAGATACAGTTAAGTCTTTACCAACAACAAAACCTTGGTCCACAATGCTATTTGTTACCAATACTTTTGCTTCAAAATATCCTCGCAGTTGACAGTTAGTCATTTTATCTGCAAGACATATGTTACCTTTACTCCAAGTTTTTAAATGAAGTGTTGGATCATTTCTTCTGATTTGTTGCCATAAATTTTCATTTATTACTGAATAATCAGACTCAGTATCAATACGACCAACTACTTTCACACCATTAATTTTTAGAGTTAGGTGTGGAGATCAGTTTTAGTTGTTAATGGAAGGTTTTACTCTCATGGGATTCAAAACTTCATTTTGGCTAGGTATGAGGCGAGATGTGGAAGAATGGTGCAGGACATGCAGTACATGTAGTGCTAAAAGGAGACCCAAGCATAAGGGATGTCCACCTTATGAAGAGTTGCCCTGAGAATGTGTCAGAGTTTGTGAAAGTGTTATCGGAAAGGATGGATGATATTCACCATCAAGTGCGTTTAAACTTGAAAACGTCTGCTGATTCGATGAAGTTAACTTATGATAAGAGATCTACTGAAGTAAGCTTTGTACCAGGAGACAAGGTATCGTTGTATAATCCCAGGAAGACCAAAGGGAAGTCTCCTAAGTTGTCTTCTCCATGGGAAGGCCCATATGACATTGTGCATCGTCTCAGTCGTGCCTTTACGAATAAAATGTGGTCGGCGAGGTAAGCCAAAGGTGATGCATGCCAATAGGCTTTGGCGTTATCACGGTCAGGATATTTCAGTTGGAACGAACTGAACAACGGAACAAATGACACTGCTGAAGACGTGTCACTTGAAAAAGCCACTGCCGAAGAAGAAGCCCTTAATGAAGTTATCACCACTGATGTGACCATTACCAATAATGAGGCATTTCCTGATGAAGCAGATGAACCCCACGTGAAACAGAAGCCAATGAGACTGAGACCAGTACGAAAGAAGACTTGTCCTG